>NC_134273.1:72827608-72947608 GCF_031893055.1 Leptodactylus fuscus | reverse complement strand
AGTACTCCGATGACTCTGCTATAGTCGGCCTTATCACTGATGGCGATGATAGGGAATACAGAGACTTAAACCAGGATTTTGTTGAATGGTGCCAGCAGAACCAGCTCAGCATTAATGCTGGGAAGACCAAGGAGATGGTGGTGGACTTTAGTAAACGGAGAGGTGCTCCGACCCCGGTGGAGATCCAAGGAACATGTATTGAGATAGTCAGGACCTATAAGTACCTGGGCGTGCTCCTCAATAATAAACTAGACTGGGCTGATCACCTGGAGGCGCTGCACAGAAAGGGCCACAGCAGAGTCTACCTGCTCAGGAGGCTGAGGGCCTTCGGAGTCCGGGGGACACTTCTTAGGGCCTTCTTCAACTCTGTGGTTGCCTCAGCCATCTTTTTCGGTGTGGCCTGCTGGGGAAGCAGTATATCAACCAGGGACAGAAATAGACTTGACAGGCTGATCAGGAGGGCCAGCTCTGTCCTGGGGAGCCCCTTGGACCCTGTACAGGTGGTGGGTGACAGAAGGATACTGTCTGTGGTGACCTCCATGCCGGAGAACAAACCCCACCCCATGTATGGGACCCTGATGGGACTTGGCAGCACTGTAAGCGACCGTCTGCTTCACCCCAAGTGTGAGAAGGAGCGCTATCGCAGGTCCTTCCTTCCAACCGCGACCAGGCTGTATAATCTACATCAGACCAAACGAAGAGCTCTCCGCACAGAGAACTAATGATTATGAGGATGACCATGAGGTCTTCCTCTTTCTCTTCTGTTTTTCCTTAGCTGCCATGGACTCCTAGCATATCTTCTCTTCTCAGCTTATCTGTGTCTACGTCTGTAACATATTACTGTGTATTATCCTGTATCTGTACTACTATGCTGCTGTAACACGCTGAAATTTCCCCAAGGTGGGACTATTAAAGGATTATCTTATCTTATCTTATAATAAGGGGAGACGCAAAAGCTCAGCAGCAAAATGTCTCGGAGATGATTTCAGAATGTTGACAATAATACAAGGACCATGCGGAGAATCTCCTGCAAAAATCAAACAGGTTTTCAGCAAAAGACCTCTGTTGATTTCCTTAGATGCTTTCAGGCTTCAGCGCAGCAAAAATGATCTCAAAGCTGTAAAAGTCTTAGAGCTGCTGTATTAGATATCACCTGCAAATGAGAATGACAGGCTATGGCATTGAAGAGTAAAGTTTGTATCACTAGGGTGCTTTACCTGTAAAAGTACGGCATGTCAGCACAAACTTGCAAGATTTCTTGGTTGACAAGTCACAAAATACAGTAAATTATAATAAAATCATTGGACTACTGTATAGCGTGCGGGGAATACTAAAGTTACTAAAAGCCTTGGATTGGGTAAAGTGCACTCATTCCATAAAGACGGCTAAAAATAAGTACAAGCCAAAAACACACAGGCTAGACGACATACACGAAATAGGTCTTTATGAAACTAAATCATTTTCCAATATGAGAAATCCAAAAGTATCTTTGTAAGTTTACATGATGCTAAATATCTACCGTATATACTCGAGTATAAGCCAAAACGAATATAAGCCGAGGCCCCTAATTTTATCACAAAAAACTGGGAAGACTTATTGACTCGAGTATAAGCCTAGGGGAGGGGGGGGGATGCAGCAGCTACTGGAAAATTTCAAAAATTAAAATGGTCGGAGTTTTGGGGTGCAGTAGTTGTTGGGTGCTGGGGAAGTGGAGGGGGTGTTTTGGTGTCTGTCTGCCCCTTCCCTAATCTTGAGGACTGGGATTTTTCCACCACTTGGTATTCAGCCTGGCTGACTATAGGGGATCTGCAGTGCTCCTATTAACCCCTTCCCGATGGAACTGAAGCACTGCAGATCCCCTATATTCAGTAGACCAGACACTGTCAGACACAGGGATACCTAATGTGTTTGTGTTTCACAGTAATTTTCTACTTTTGCACGTATTCTAGGGAAGGAGGGATTTAGAACTTTTATTTATTTATTTATTTATTTTAATCTGTTTTTTTTCTTTTCACTATTTTATGGGGGATTCTATAGATTACTATTGTGACTGGTCATAATCCCCCCCCCCCTCCTCCAAAAAATAATATATATATATATATTTTTTTTTTTTGCTTGACTCGAGTATAAGCCGAGGGGGCTTTTTCAGCACAAAAATCAAAAGAGCCCAACCGCTATATAACACTATATAAATTTAATTTCTCAGGAATGGTACCAGCCCATAGAATACAGATGACGTCATTTTGGCAGCACAGTAAATGCCGTAAAATGGAAACCCATAAGAACATCGCACAAATAGACCCCATTCTGTATTTTTTTCCAGCTTCCCAGTACATTATATGGAGTAATAAATGGTACCATTATGAAGAACAATTTGTCCCACAAACATTAAGCTCTCCTATGGCTCTGTGAATGGAAAAATAAAAAGTTATGGGGTTTGGAAGGCGGTGAGTCAAAAACTAAAATTGAAAAATGCCTCTGATGGGAAGGGGTTAACAAATGTATAGCGCAGTTGTTTCCATTCAAATAGAATGGAGGTTGCTCTATGCGATTTGTATAAATGCAAAATTGACAGTATCTATCTATCTATCTATCTATCTATCTATCTATCTATCTATCTTTCTTTCTATCTATCTCTATAATCTATCTATCTCCTATCTATCTATCTATCTATCTATCTATCTATCTATCTATCTATCTATCTATCTATCTATCTATCTATCTATCTCTATAATCTATCTATCTCCTATCTATCTATCTATCTATCTATCTATCTATCTATCTATCTCCTATCTATCTATCTATCTATCTATCTATCTCCTATCTATCTATCTATCTATCTATCTCCTATCTATCTATCTATCTATCTATCTATCTCTATAATCTATCTATCTCCTATCTATCTATCTATCTATCTATCTATCTATCTATGTCCTATCTATCTATCTATCTATCTATCTATCTATCTATCTATCTATCTCCTATCTATCTATCTATCTATCTATCTATCTCCTATCTATCTATCTATCTATCTATCTATCTATCTATCTCCTATCTATCTATCTATCTATCTATCTATCTATCTATCTCCTATCTATCTATCTATCTATCTATCTCCTATCTATCTATCTATCTATCTATCTATCTATCTATCTATCTCCTATCTATCTATCTATCTATCTATCTATCTATCTATCTATCTCCTATCTATCTATCTATCTATCTATCTCCTATCTATCTATCTATCTATCTATCTCCTATCTATCTATCTATCTATCTATCTATCTATCTATCTCCTATCTATCTATCTATCTATCTATCTATCTATCTATCTATCTATCTGTCTATCTATTATTGTATCTATGTATGTTGTCCAAGATAGTAACAACAATTAGTCCCCCCCCCCCCCCTTCCCACAAACAGCACCACTCACCTCTACAGGTTCCTTCAGGTATTGCAACTCAGCCATATTTAAAGAGACAACCCTACAAGAAATCTTAGTCTGGAAAATACTCTATACCTGTTCCAATATTGACTGACAGCCGTGTCACCTGATTGATATGGCGCACTGTATGACATTTATTTTCACTGTCAATCTATGATGTGAATTAAAAACCTCCCAATACAAATCGTAGAAAATGTATTGTCAGTTGCCGTGGAAACTGTAGTTTATTGAATGGTTAATTAAACATATGTATAAACATTTGCATGGCATTTCCAACTATGCTTTATCTATTCTAATTTACATCTTGTAATTTCTGTAACTGTTTTAATGAGCACAATGTACAGTGGTTTGCGCCTTGTTCTCCAGCACTCGGTTGCATTGTAAATGTTCTTTTTAGTGGCGCTTTCTATCCATGGAATAATGCGGCTGTCAGTGTAAAACAATAGATGTACTCAGTTGGTTTGGTTTTCGGCTGAACATGTGTCATCTTCTGGCTGCGGCACACATAGTGCTCCAGGAAACAGACATGTAGATAGAGCATGAGAAGACAATGGCTATTACATATTTCACATCTCACCCTGGTGTTTCATTGCCTTCATTATATCTCCCACTATCAGAGAGCATCTGTTTTCAGTTTCTGCTTTATTTTTTTACTCTTTTCATTTAGCCTTTGCCATTTGAAGGTTCAGTTGATGTAACTGAGATATTTGGGTTTCTCTGTTGTTTGGGGGAGAAAGTGTTGAAGTGGAGGGGGACCAAAGATCAAAGATCATATCTGCGTCAAGGGTATCTGACTTATCAAAAATTGAAATATCGGCAGGGTCTTTCTAGACAATCTGTTCTCTATCCCCATGCCTTGAGCTTGCTGGTTTCTAAGGACAGAACTTTTCTAGTAACAGGGATTGAACAGCAAAGTAGGAAAGTAGATACCTTATGGCAGGAACTTTAGAGAGGATTTTCTAGCAGAAAACAGTAACATTATTAAATAAAGTGTATTAAATATTAAGAGAGACTAAGTTGTCTAAAAAGTTAGAGACCAATAAAAGGAGTTGTGCCATGATGGACACAGGACAGGAGATAAATGGCCTCCTTGGGAATGGAGCACCAGTGCACTTGTAAGACCAGAGCTCCATTCACTTCTATGGGGCTGCCAGGACTGTATTCTCTGGCAGCACCCACAGCCCCATGGAAATATATGTATCACACTGACACTTCATTCACAAGGAGACTTTAGAGGGACTTTCAATCCCGTCCTACTGATCACTTAGGGACTTGGAATCCTGGGGATGAGTGTCCATATCGGCACAACTCCTTTAATATAACCTTTGAAAACTGCCACCAAAATAAAAAAAAAGTAGTTTGTCACAAAGCATATGTGAAAGGCACTTGTTTGGGGTGTTAATTTGAAAAGCATGTAATATACAAATTAAGGTTTCTACTAGGGCAGGTTGGTTATGAGCCACTCTATTGTTGAAGAGTGATATTAGCCAATAAGATTGATGGGCCTCTTAAAGGATTAACTCAAGAAAAACTTTGCACATGGCTATTTCTGTTGATCCATTTAATGGAGGGGTAGGGCACATGCATGACCACAACTCTATTCAAGCTTTAAAATTCCGTTCTGGTGATTAGCAAGCATTTTGGGATGGGGCGGACAGATGAGTGGTCGTAATGGACACTCTACACCAGGGGTGCTCACACTTTTTCAGCGTGTGAGCTACTTTATTAGCTGACCAAGGCAAAAGATCTACTACCCACCTTGTGGGCGGGGCCGGGGCGGGCCTGTGCATGGGTGGGGCAGGTCTGTGGGTAGGCGGGTGTGTCTGTGGGCGGGGCCGGGCAGATCATGAGAGCAGGAGACAGAGGCATTCTGTGGCTGCCCAGGGATCCCCGCTGTCTGTTTGTTCACAGTGTAGGCTGAGAGTTATCTCTGGACACTGGCAGGCTGGGACCTTGCACTCGTTCGCAGTCAGGGCTGCGGCAGCCCCGCCTGCCAGTGTCCGTGGATGACTCTCAGCCTGCGCTGTGAACAAGCAGCACCCCGGCTCCCTCCATCCCTAAGAGCATGGAGCCCGTCATCCCCCGGAGCTGCTGCTGCCCGGCCTGCAAGTGTCCGGAGTGCTTGTTCACAGCGCAGGCTGAGAGTTGACTCTCAGCCTGCACTGTGAACAAGCAGACACCGGGGATCCCTGCATCCCGCGATCGACCCATACGTCCTTTGCGATCGACCAGTAGATCGGGATCGACGTATTGGGCACCCCTGCTCTACACTGTGATTCCTGACTTCCGAAGGGCAAAAACTCCAACTCTAATATAGGGAGTTGCTTCCACTCCAACGTGAAAAAAACCTCAGGATGCAACATGTGTAAGCTGTACCCTGTGAAGTGCAAAAAGTCGCCACCCCCAGGAATGAAGTTTTGCTTGTAGGGGACTCATTGCACCATCTTTATTCAAAATATTCCAGAACAAGAAGCCAGTCCATCACAGCAGCAGTAAAAGTGACAGCCGCATACACAAATATGCCGTGTGATCCGTAGTCATCGACACAACATCAGAGTACCATACAGTACACCGCAAACACTTTATTATTACAGTGCTAACAAATGTATAGAGCACAAACAAATAGACACAATAGCACAAAATCTGTCCTGAGTAAGGACTTCCCGTCATATACAACAAGCCCCACATTAAAGACTATAATTATGGAAGTGGCAAATTCTACCGCTCCAAAAACTTTTCTCGTATTCACATACTGTATAGCAATAAAAAAAATCTAACTCCCACTTCATTTCTTGTATCTTCAGCACTCGATATACAAATCATAATGTCAGTCTATCAGAAGGATTTTGTGCTAAAGAAAGTCTTCTAAGTTAGATTCTGTATTTTGCCTTTTTATTACAATAGTTTTGCAGAAGAATTTTGAGATTACATTAAACTGCGAGTGTTTCAAACACTTATGTACAATTTTCAGTAATAGCGGTCTTCCCACTGCCAAGAACACATAAAACAGCACAACTTTAGACGACAGTATTTATGTATGTAGATCACAGAATGGAATCTTTTGCGAAGTACGTTCTTAATTTTGCACTGTTTATAAGCACAATGATTTACATCACGTTCCATGCAGATAAGCGGTAATGATGTCTAGTAATTTCACAAATATACCCGCATGATTTTTTTTATAGTCGCAAAACTTCCATCGTACTTTTTGCTACATGGTGTTATGATTACTGTACAAACTGTGCTAAACTGTAGTCCAACTTTAGTTTCTATCAAAACATAAAGTATGCTCTATTACATACGGTTACCACCTCCCGCTACATAAAGGTGACCTGCAAGGTAACAAAAATGATGATAAAAAAAAGCAATGCTCGGAATTTTACCTCCTATCAAGGTCATCAAAATCAGATAAGTCTTAAAAAAGACCTCCGGCAATGTTTTTGTTGGTCTATGTAGTGCAGCATATGTTATTTTTAAGAATAGTGAAGATGCTTTTGTGTATGCCTTGTTTTAGTAATATCATGGCTCCTTCCACCCTGCTATGGTTTCTTCTGCAGTCTATATTTCTCTATGTCTCTAGTCCTTCAAAGACAAAGGCTGTAGATTCTTATAACATTACACTGTATCAAATCAGTGGCAAAACCTTCCTCTAGTTTTAAAACTTACACTGCAAAGTCTCCCATGCAGATTTAGGCACCTTATAGATGACCGTGGCCGTGGTCAGTGTGTTATCCGTGTATTTCATGGAGAGCACACTGACCCATTCCTTTCTATGGGCCCCTACACGGTCCCGTGTGCAGGCCAACACTGCGGGATGCAGACTATAGAACAGGTCCTATTCCTGTCCTATTTTGTGGCTCATGCTTATGTGGCTCCTATTCATTTGATGAAAGGAACTGAGGAATCATGGCCTCGCCGTGAATCTGTGGAGCATCCCCACGTCCCACGTGTGCTGCATGCTTTTAATTCAAGGCAGGAAGGTTGCAGCACGGTCGTCTGATCTCTCCTTCCTCCTGCTGACAATAAGAAACCTATCACAAGCAGGAGGCAGAAGAGAAAATTGTAAATCTTTCTCTTACATATATACTGCCTTCTTACCGTATTTTTCGGACTATAAGACGCAAATTTTTTGGGAAAAGAAGGGTGCGTCTTATAGTCTGAATGTGGCACCTGGCATCCGCTGTAATAGAGAGGCGGAAGCCGGCAAGTGATAGACGCCGGGGCCTGAGACATCGCTGCGCTCCTCTGCCCTGCATGAAGCCAGCAGCGGCAGCGGCGATGCTATTCCACTCCTCCGTCCCCCCGCCGCTGGCTTCAGGCAGGGCAGAGGAGCGATGTCTCAGGCCCCGGCACCTGTGCTGGCGTCTATCCCTCACCGGCATCCGCCTCTCTAGTACAGCGGATGCCGGGTCAGTATTGGTGGCCCCTTCTCCCCTGTGAAGTTGCAGGCCGGCTCCTGCGCGGCGATATCGCAGGAGCCGACCTGTTCGGGTGACAGCCGGGAGCCTAATGAGGCTCCCAGGCCTGTCACTGCTATATTAGTATTGCGGCTGGGTCTATGACCAGCCGCCGTAATACTAATATATAGAATGTCCCATAGACGGCAATTCACTTCTATTGCCGTCTATGGGACTTGCAATCAAGTGACCACAGGCTCAAGCCCCTGGGTGGGAATAAAATAGTAAAAAAAAAAAAAAAAAAAGCTTTAAAAATATATAATAAAAATATGAAATAAATAAAAGTTCTAAATCACCTCCTGTTTTTTTTTCAATACAAGGTGATCTAAGAAATAGATATTCCCCAAAATGGTATAACTAAAAAGTACGTCTGGCCCCACAAAAAAAAAAACACTGTATGCATCCCCGTACAGCTGCAGGGTCACCTGTCAATGTGGCCTTGCAGCTGTTGCAAAACTACAACTCCCATATATTAAATATTTTACCAGTTTTTGCTTCAAAATTTTTTTTCCCTATTTTCCTCCTCTAAAACCTAGGTGCGTCTTATAGTCCGAAAAATACGGTATATATACTGCCTTCTCTCTGGGAAATAATCACTGATAGCCGAACCCTGCTCCTGCAGTTGCACAATCTTATGCAGCTTCTATCTCTGCAAGGACGTACAAGTATGTCCTCAAAGAGACAAATAACCATGGCCCCCTCATTTATACCCAATGGATAGTTGGCAGATGGCTAAATGTGTTTTCCAGGTCTTCAAAATTCATCCCCCAACCCGGTGATGGAATTGCTGTTTAAGTAATTTGTTAACGTGCAACAGGTAACTTGCAGGACAATGACAGCAAGTAAAACAAGCTGCCTACAATCCAAAACTGCCCTGGTTTGCAAAGTCTAAGGTTTCCCTGGGCTAGAGACCAGTGCCAAGGCAACCTGTACTTGCAACTCAGGTTGTATCTTCAGGACATTGTACTAGAAAACAGGTGCACTTGTAAACTAAGGACAAAACGAGAAACCATGTTGCAGCAAGAGAATAATACACAAGCCAAGGTCAAAAATTAGGAGAATATGGGAATATTCCACAACAGCACAGGAATACCAGAGTCCAAACCAAGATTAATGCAGGAATTCATGGATAAATCTAAATCAGGGAGAGACTGGACAACTAGGAGTGCAAACCAAAATCAATAAGCAGAGTATCAGCAGAAGACAAGACAAGTCCTGAGAACAAAGCCCGAATACAGACTGTAAGGAAGGAGAACAGTCTCAATGATAGGAAAATACCCTGACTTAAATACCCCAAGGGTATGGCAACTGGGTGTCCCATAGCACAGTGTTCTCATTGGGTAAACCTTTCCAATCAAGGGACGCCCAGTCGGCCATACTATTGGTTTATTTCTCTTCCCCATTTGTAGTGGATGGGATAACTGCTGCTGGTACTACCCGACATTTTCTTTGGGTCATTCTCCCTAACAAGAGACTACCCCAACAGACTATACTAACTACCCCAATGGACTGATCAGCTCGGTGGACCTATCACCTTAAATCTATTTAAATACCCCAAGCTCAGGATTGGACAACAAGGCATCGCTTGCATTGGCTCTTCATTTAAAGCCCTGACTAGTTCAGTAGACCCAGCCAGAGTTTTACAGGTAGGAATGGCAACCTTAAAGCAATGGCTGTGAGCATCGCTGCCTTGAATGGAACGATGCAAGTAGGACGGAAAGAAGCCCAGATATTAAGATCCCTAGCACAGCACCATTTTTATTAAAGGGGCTCTATCAGCAAAATCATGCTGCTAGAGCCCCACATATGTGTGCATAGCCTTTAAAAAGGCTATTCAGGCACCGGTAAAGTTATATTAAACTACCCCCCCATTTTAAAATAATAACCTAAAAATGAATGTGCTCTACTTACGGATCGTGCACGCTGGACGGGCATTCAGGGTGCGCCGTCTTCTTCTTCCCCGCCTCTTCTTACTCTGATGTCTTCGGGTGCCGTCCTCCTCCAGCGCTTGCTCGCGGACACTGATAAAAAAAAAAAATAGCCTGGGCACATGCGCAGTAGCACACGGCTTCTATTACGGCTACTGCGCATGCGCCCAGGCTATTTTTTTTTTATCAGTGTCCGCGAGCAAGCGCCGGAGGAAGAGGGGACCTGAAGACATCGGAGGAAGAAGAGGCGGGGAAGAAGATGAAGTCACACCCTGAATGCCCGCCCAGCGTGCATGTTCCGTAAGTAGAGAACATTCTTTTTTAGGCTATTATTTTAAAACGGTGGGGGGGGGGGGTTAGTTTAATATAACTTTACCGGTGCCTGAATAGCCTTTTTAGAGGCTATGCACGCATATGTGGGGCTCTAGCAGCATGATTTTGCTGATAGATTCCCTTTAAGTTATGTCTTTTTATTACGACTCAATCCCTTTCAACAGTTACAACTGAACTGCAATACCAGCCCAGTCTATGAACAAGGGTGGCGCCAAATTTATTTATTTTTTTCAAATCTCCACTTCCCCTTTAATAAGATCTGGGTTATTTTTAGGGCTCTCTGTGATTAAAGTGGCGTGATGTATGCTTCACCGTAAAGGTATGATGAAGTACCGCGCTGTAAATAATAATGTCTTCCTCCAAACAAGAACACTAATTCTAAACAATTCTAAACAATTTTCAGCATGAAGAATTATGAAAAATCTATGTGTTGCACGCTTTGTGATCAATAAAAAGTTCAGAGGAAGAAAAAGACGTAATGCCTGTTTCCAATTTTATCGCGCCGCACACCCACATATTTTAGCTGATATCTGTGCATCTGTACATAGAGTTGATGAATGTAACTAATATTCTATGTGACATTTTCCATAAACCAACATAATTTACAATGTATACCAATTAATTAAATGAGCAGACAGTGCCAGGGATTTTTCTTTTTATAAACAGCCTCCATCTAATTAACCCTTACGCCGCCTCTAAGCTCATTGGATTCCGTATACCGTTACAGTAACTTCAGCTGCAAAATATGCGTTAGCGGCACCCCGCTGTCTCCATCTGTGATAAAGCAAGCTGCAGCAAGTCAGACTTTTATCAGCACAGATCATGCCTGGGTTTGGTCCTTGCATTGAGTTTAGCATTAGTATTGTGCCTCCGGTATAATGAAGGGTGACAGACCCATTACATTTCTCTTGTACCAAGTTTTCATCTATCTTTCAGCTCAAATGTAAAAATAAGCAACAATAATGTGAATGAATGTGTCAGCATGCTTCATAGACCATAAGCTCCCTATAGACAGATTGGCAAGGAGAACTGCAACAACTAACCCAGAGGGTATAAAGCTCAGGGTTGTCTGTATTTAATGAAGTTGCTGACCTGGGAACACTTAGCTTTTGGGCAAAGCTCAGTAACAGAACATTAAAAAAGTGGGTTTTTAATATTAAACAGTAACAGCCATACAAATGGCCAGAGGCTTGTCTGACAACAAGGAGAAAGGTCTGCTGGGTGCATGTATAGTATAGTACAGTACAGTATAGCATAGTATTGCATAGGGTAGGTAGATAGATAGATAGATAGATAGATAGATAGATAGATAGATAGATAGATGTGGGTGGATGGATAGATAGATAAACAGATAGATAGATAGATAGATAGATAGATAGATAGATAGATAGATAGACGGATAGATAGATGTGGGTGGATGGATGGATGGATGAATGAATGATTGAATGAATGGATAGATAGATAGATAGATAGATAGATAGATAGATAGATAGATAGATAGATAGATGTGGGTGGATGGATGGATGGATGGATAGATAGATAGATAGATAGACAGATAGACGGATGGACTGATGGACGGATAGACAGATGGATAGACGGATAGACGGACAGACAGATAGACAGATAGATATATAGATGGATAGATGGATAGAAGGATAGAAGGATAGACGGATAGACGGATAGACAGATGGATAGACGGATAGATAGATAGATAGATAGATAGATAGATAGATAGATAGATAGATAGATAGATAGATAGATGGATAGAAGGATAGACAGATAGTCAGATAGACGGATAGACAGATGAACAGATGGACAGATGGATGGATGGACGGATAGACAGATAGATATATAGATGGATAGATGGATAGAAGGATAGACGGATAGATAGATAGATAGATAGATAGATAGATAGATAGATAGATAGACAGACAGACAGACAGACAGACAGACAGACAGACAGACAGACAGACAGACAGATAGATAGATAGATAGATAGATAGATAGATAGATAGATAGATAGATAGATAGATAGATAGATAGATGTGGGTAGATGGATGGATGGGTGGATGGATAGATAAATACAGTGATGCGTGATTTATTCTTTTGCATATTTGCGTACTAAGAGTCATGAAACAGACTTCCATAGAAAGTTGGCATTGTTACATTCTAGTTAGTGCAGTTTTTTAAAAAAATAATTAATACCATTATTATTTTTATTACTATTTCACTGAAGTTAAGTATTAGAAGAGGAA
Organism: Leptodactylus fuscus; assembly: GCF_031893055.1. NCBI lineage: Eukaryota > Metazoa > Chordata > Amphibia > Anura > Leptodactylidae > Leptodactylus > Leptodactylus fuscus. Next base: position 72,935,190 of record NC_134273.1, on the reverse strand, counting down.
CAAAAGGAGAAAATTTTTTTATCCTTATGATTGATAAAGAATAATTTAAATCAATTGTCCACTGCTATCTACACATAGAAACATACATATTAAGGGCTCGTTCACATCTGCGCCCGGTCTCCCTTCTGCAGGTTTCCGTTTCCAGCACAAAACAGAGGCAGGATACAGAAACCTGCAGGAGGCTTTCTCACCCATTCATTTCAATGGGTGAGAAAGATGTCCGGCCGTGAGCGGCGGTGAGCGTTTTATGCTTTCCGCCGCGAAACCGTTTTTTTAAAATCTGGACACAGAGTCGGACATGCAGTACTCTGTGTCCGGATTAAAAAACCTGGTTTTGCGGCGGAGAGCATAAAACGCTCACCGCCGCTCGCGGCCAGACCCAGTCTGTGCTTTCTGTCTTCTGGCATGCAGAAGACGGAGACCACAGAACGGAGACCCGAATGCAGGTGTGAACCTAACGTAAGCTGTTCATCCTTCTACAATAAATAAAATGATCTATTGTTATAACGAAAAATAAAATAATAATAATAATAATAATAATAATAATTGTGTTATTACTTGTCTTCATTAAAGGAACAAGACATTATTTGTTGGTCCTAGCGCAGTGTTCTTATTGGGCAAACCTTTCCAATCAAGGGACGCCCAGTCGGCCATACTAAAGGTTTATTTCTCTTCCCCATTTTTACTGCAAATAGCTAGTAGTATTCAATCGAGTGCAAATATTTTGAATACTGTAGTATTTGATCGAATACCTACTCGATCGAATACTACTCACTCATCTCTAGTAACTACATGTTGATAGCACAGAATACCCTATTCACAATGGGTAATGGTCTCAGTTAACTGTACTTCCTCTGTTCTCTTCCCTTATGCATGAGTCTGAGATATATTGTATTACACAAATAATATACCGCTCCTTGTGCATAATCTACTTCCTTATTTCCTTGTTGAATACTCTGTTATCACATGTTTGTATAACAGAACCAATGTAACGTCTCTGCCTGTTCAGGTCTCTGCACCACCCGCCGCTCACACGCTGCGGCGCAGGAGGAGTGTTCAGTTTGATTCTTTGCTTAGAGTTTTTTGTTGCTCCATGTGAACACTGCTCTATTACCTCTCTTCTATAATTGAATTTCCACCACACCCATCTACTGCACCTTGTTTACCTCTGTTCTGCAAATAGTTAATCTTAGCCTTACCTGTGTTATTGACAGCCAGTCTACCAATCAAGTCTGGGGCAGGTTCTGGACTTCCTTTATATAGGTCTTCAGCCCACACAGGTTTGATTGATATTTTTACTCTATCCTGTGACTTTGTCCTCGCTAGCTTTCTACTTGCTCTTTCTATTGTATTACTGACCTCTGGCTTCCCTTGTGACTACTCTTTTGGATTACGACTTTGTACTGCTTTTTCTCTTTGGTTTTGACCCTTGGCTTGCTGACTTCACTTCTGTGTTGTGTTGTCCTGTCTTGTTCTGTGTGACACTTATTTTTAGGAAGAGTTTGCCACGCAGTTGGCGTCTGTTGCCTAGAACAGTTCAGGCAAGTAGGTAAGGACAGGGGCTGGGTTGAGTTTAGGGCTCACTGTCTCTCTCTTTCCCTTCTTCTGTTGTTTCAACAGTAGCACTAGGAAATTGCACAACTTGCTTTGCCTTACAGCCAGAGCATAAGTTAAGCATCTAACCCCTAGTTGTCCAGTATTACTTATTATTACTACCTGCGACACTTTGGCATTGGCTGGAGTCAGGGGTGTTTAGTGCTCTGTGGCTCCTTAAGAGGCCAGGAACTGATATTAGTGCGTGACCCATAGTTAGAGTGGTATTTTGCTGTAGAATAGTGAAGGCTAGCCACTGGACACGAGCCATTGCAATATAATTTGCAACAGGATTGGTCTATAAATCTTAATATTCTTGGTGAACCCGGTAGTATTTTGGATGCATTTGTGAAACATTTTTGCCCAACTATGAAGAGTCTGTTGCAAGTACCATCTACTAATATATATATATATATATATATATATATATATATATATATATACTGTCCTATGAAAAAGTTTGGGCACCCCTATTAATCTTAATCATTTTTAGTTCTAAATATTTTGGTATTTGCAACAGCCATTTCAGTTTGATATATCTAATAACTGATGGACACAGTAATATTTCAGGATTGAAATGAGGTTTATTGTACTAACAGAAAATGTGCAATATGCATTAAACCAAAATTTGACTGGTGCAAAAGTATGGGCACCTCAACAGAAAAGTGACATTAATATTTAGTAGATCCTCCTTTTGCAAAGATAACAGCCTCTAGTCACTTCCTGTAGCTTTTAATCAGTTCCTGGATCCTGGATAAAGGTATTTTGGACAAACAATTCAAGTTCAGTTAAGTTAGATGGTCGCCGAGCATGGACAGCCCGCTTCAAATCATCCCACAGATGTTCAATGATATTCAGGTCTGGGGACTGGGATGGCCATTCCAGAACATTGTAATTGTTCCTCTGCATGAATGCCTGAGGATTTGGAGCGGTGTTTTGGATCATTGTCTTGCTGAAATATCCATCCCCGGCGTAACTTCAACTTCGTCACTGATTCTTGAACATTATTCTCAAGAATCTGCTGATACTGAGTGGAATCCATGCGACCCTCAACTTTAACAAGATTCCCGATGCCGGCATTGGCCACACAGCCCCAAAGCATGATGGAACCTCCACCAAATTTTACAGTGGGTAGCATGTGTTTTTCTTGGAATGCTGTTTCTTTTTGGACGCCATGCATAACGCCTTTTTTTTTATAACCAAACAACTCAATTTTTGTTTCCAAAATGAAGCTGCCTTGTCCAAATGTGCTTTTTCATACCTCAGGCAACTCTATTTGTGGCGTACGTGCAGAAACGGCTTCTTTCTCATCACTCTCCCATACAGCTTCTATTTGTGCAAAGTGCGCTGTATAGTTGACCGATGCACAGTGACACCATCTGCAGCAAGATGATGCTGCAGCTCTTTGGAGGTGGTCTGTGGATTGTCCTTGACTGTTCTCACCATTCTTCTTCTCTGCCTTTCTGATATTTTTCTTGGCCTGCCACTTCTGGGCTTAACAAGAACTGTCCCTGTGGTCTTCCATTTCCTTACTATGTTCCTCACAGTGGAAACTGACAGGTTAAATCTCTGAGACAATGTTTTGTATCCTTCCCCTGAACAACTATGTTGAACAATCTTTGTTTTCAGATCATTTGAGAGCGGGCTGTCCATGTTCGGCGACCATCAAACTTAACTGAACTTGAATTGTTTTGTAGAAAGAAATGGTCCAAAATACCTTCATCCAGGATCCAGGAACTGATTAAAAGCTACAGGAAGCGACTAGAGGCTGTTATCTTTGCAAAAGGAGGATGTACTAAATATTAATGTCACTTTTCTGTTGAGGTGCCCATACTTTTGCACCGGTCAAATTTTGGTTTAATGCATATTGCACATATTCTGTTAGTACAATAAACCTCATTTCAATCCTGAAATATTACTGTGTCCATCAGTTATTAGATATATCAAACTGAAATGGCTGTTGCAAACACCAAAATATTTAGAACTAAAAATGATTAAGATTAATAGGGGTGCCCAAACTTTTTCATAGGACTGTATATATATATATATATATATATATATATATATATATATATATATATATATTAAGTGTATGTACTCAATGTATTCTGAATTTCATGACATTTTCTTTCCTATATATTAAAACAATGAATCTCTGTGTGGATCACTGGCTATACTTGATGAACTCCTTCTAACCTTACAATCCTCATAGGAGTCATGCAAATTAATGACCTTCATTAAAGAAAAGTTAAATATGTAGACGACACATCTTCAGGACAATTTATTCTTTCAATCTCAGTTACTTGTGGTTCAATAGTTCCTCTTAGTGCATTGGATGATGATTTTAGGCATAATAAATAGATTGCATTAGATTGTACTGGCTAAGAGAAGACATCTGTGTTACATAATAAATGTACTTTGTTCTGCCAATTTTACATAAGATGTATTTATAATGTTGCAACGTCTGGGAACAGTGCTTCAAGGTTGGTCCTAAGATTGCAAGCTCCACCGAATACACTGAAGAACATCTTGTTATTGGACAAATGGCAGAAAATAAGCACAATGTAATACAAGTGGTTCTTTGTTCGAAATTGTCGCTACGCGTAGGACTTGAAATTATATGCAAGATATATTCTGCTACTATACAAAATATGCAAACAAAAGTGAGGCCCCAAGAGACTGATAGAGTCCAAATCCATAGTCCAGTGGAGTTCTCCCTATCAAGGAGAGTTTTCCTCCAGCTATTGTCGGGTGCAAAAAATCAAAACAGCCTTGACCTCCCAAGAAAGTATGGGTGAAAATGGAAATGGAACGAACCAAGCGATGGAGACACCTCCAATTTTGGGTGGGAAACACCAAATAAGTTATTGTGGTAAGTCCGACTTGAAATCACATGCAAAATTTTTTGGAGACACACCAAAAATGTTATTAGAGACACACTAAAAATTACACACGACACTTTTGCAAGCGTTGTGTGGGATTTTTTGTGTGTCTCCAGTAAAATTTTGTGTCTCAATCACTTGGTCTATTCAGTTTCCATTATACAAAATGTCTTCTTTTACAGATGTGCCTACTCTTTCACCACCTCCACAAAGTTCTTAGCCTCTGTTAATAGGTGCCAATCCACTGACTCCAGCACAGTTGTAATTTTTTCTCTAGCGTCCACCATTCCTGAGCAATCAATGCAGATTGTTTTGGATCGAGATATGCTAAATACACTCACCGGCCACTTTATTAGGTACACCATGCTAGTAACAGGTTGGACCCCCTTTTGCCTTCAGAACTGCCTCAATTCTTCGTGGCATAGATACAACAAGGTGCTGGAAGCATTCCTCAGAGATTTTGGTCCATATTGACATGATGGCATCACACAGTTGCCGCAGATTTGTCGGCTGCACATCCATGATGCGAATCTCCCGTTCCACCACATCCCAAAGATGCTCTATTGGATTGAGATCTGGTGACTGTGGAGGCCATTGGAGTACAGTGAACTCATTGTCATGTTCAAGAAACCAGTCTGAGATGATTCCAGCTTTATGACATGGCGCATTATCCTGCTGAAAGTAGCCATCAGATGTTGGGTACATTGTGGTCATAAAGGGATGGACATGGTCAGCAACAATACTCAGGTAGGCCTTGGCGTTGCAACAATGCTCAATTGGTACCAAGGGGCCCAAAGAGTGCCAAGAAAATATTCCCCACACCATGACACCACCACCACCAGCCTGAACCGTTGATACAAGGCAGGATGGATCCATGCTTTCATGTTGTTGACGCCAAATTCTGACCCTACCATCCGAATGTCGCAGCAGAAATCGAGACTCATCAGACCAGGCAACGTTTTTCCAATCTTCAATTGTCCAATTTCGATGAGCTTGTGCAAATTGTAGCCTCAGTTTCCTGTTCTTAGCTGAAAGGAGTGGCACCCGGTGTGGTCTTCTGCTGCTGTAGCCCATCTGCCTCAAAGTTCGACGTACTGTGCGTTCAGAGATGCTCTTCTGGCTACCTTGGTTGTAACGGGTGGCTATTTGAGTCACTGTTGCCTTTCTATCAGCTCGAACCAGTCTGGCCATTCTCCTCTGACCTCTGGCATCAACAACGCATTTCCGCCCACAGAACTGCCGCTCACTGGATGTTTTTTCTTTTTCGGACCATTCTCTGTAAACCCTAGAGATGGTTGTGTGTGAAAATCCCAGTAGATCAGCAGTTTCTGAAATACTCAGACCAGCCCTTCTGGCACCAACAACCATGCCACGTTCAAAGGCACTCAAATCACCTTTCTTCCCCATACTGATGCTCGGTTTGAACTGCAGGAGATTGTCTTGACCATGTCTACATGCCTAAATGCACTGAGTTGCCGCCATGTGATTGGCTGATTAGAAATTAAGTGTTAACGAGCAGTTGGACAGGTGTACCTAATAAAGTGGCCGGTGAGTGTATGTTCTCTACTGTCACAAGGCCAGTTCTGAGTCTAGGACTCGCCCCCTTTGAAAGTAGAAATCCTAATTTACATTTCGAGTGCTCGAACTAACAGTACAAATAGCTTAGGAATGGTGGGGGCTAGAAAGATCATTCCAACAGCATCAGAATCAGCAGTGTAGTGCCTATTGAAGGAAGTAAAGAACTGGAGTTGGTGGAAGCAGTGAAAGGTCCTGTTTAACGTTGCTCCAATTCTGTTAAGGACTCAATTTCCCATGTCCCAGGCTGTCAAGGGAAAGGTCAGCTCCTGCACGGGAGCCCCTGCAACGTTAAAGGTATGGGAATGCTGGGGACTTGCCCGAGGGGGAATTTCTTTCATTTAGGGGGCCACAGCAGAGTGCAGTTCCCGCAATCAGAGTTAACCTTAATCGTGGGCAATAGCACCGAGTCTCCGCTGTATGTTATAGTGAAGACCCGGAGCAGCAGAGCAGCCACCATCTTTAAAGTCCCGCCATCTGCCATAATAGTGTGCTGCCAGTTGGAAAGGGGTTAAAAACAGACCATCACTAAAAGAGACACGTGACATGAATGGACACATTGACCTCAATGTGTTCTGACTACGGACAAGCGACAGATGCTGCAAATAACAGTCATCACATGTCCGTTCTTCACTATCATGTGCAAGAAAACCCCAAACAAGGAAAATGCAGATTTTAAATGTGCTAGAAAAAAAAAAAAATCGTCCAAGTTTAAGGATTATATAATGTAGTATTATCCGCCATTTATATTTTTATATTATATATTGTCCCTTTTTATTACTTCTGATGGCGATATTAAATAAAACTCGCTTTCAATCCATGTAGCTTCCAATCTTATTTCAATGCTTCCATCTAGAAAAAGGTCAGTGTAATAAAATGGTGACCAAGAAGTGCACACGAGTTTATAATTGGCATATAAATGAATAGAAATACATTTAAAAAGTCATGTTAGTGTAACCTTTTCCACCTCAACCCAGATATTATATCAACTGATTACTATTACAAATGCTCTTCAGGGTTGTGCACTTCATTAACAATTCAGGTCACACCAAGATCAAGAGTTAGTTAAAATACACCACAAAACAGGGCTGATTACAGTGACATCTGCCTTCATTAAAAGGGCAGCGAGCTGTGATATATACTTATCCATCAACCCTGGAATATTTGTTTGCCATCTCCTGCTCCGCTCGGAGTTTGGAGTGCATTAAGTTGCTGCAGCATCATTACGGTGACAGTACCCTCTCCCATTCGCTACATCATTAGCCCACATATATTGCACGCTATGTTGTTATTAGCCTCCGCATGCCCTTCCCCCATCCCCATCAGAGACAATGTTAGGACAGGGCTCATAGGGGACGGGTTATTTTTATCGATTTGTGACAAATTATTAGATCAATGCTCTCGAAGATTCACTGCTCCATTACAAAGACTATGTTCTCCGAGAGCCAGTGCTTATCAATAATAGTCTCATAGACGCACTGCATTATTACAATGAAAATGCTGTAAAAGGTTCATAATTACAATGGCTGTCTGATATTTCTTCTTTTGAAGGATATCCTATATTGTAGAGAATACGTGTCATCAGGACAGGTACTCTTTATATTATGGCATCTGTCGTTTTAATAAGAACAGCTATTAGGAAATTCCAATAGAGATAGAAAGAACTCTATGGCTCTCTGCTGCTGTGTATTTTCTCTCTGTGATCTGAAGCTATAATAATCTGGAAAAAGTAACAGTTGGAAATTGTCCCAAGACTTACTGGAGATGAGGTGGACCCACTAAGCTGCTCCAGATTTGGAGAGGAGCTAAACCAGGGAGTGGAATTCAACCATTTGTGAGAATTCTTGCAAGGAGGTATATACCTTCTTGCTGGGAATTTCCAGGACTCTGGAGAAGACTTCTTTTTTATATCAATGTCTGACAAGTATAGGGACTGAAAACATAAATGACTAAAGTACAGCTATGTCTTCTATGTTAAGAAATTGCCAGTTGAGCAATTCCCCAGTGCTGTTACTGAATCCTGGGATGAAGGCAAAGACAGAGACAGTGAGTCTTAAACTCGACCCAGCTCAAGGGGCCACACGGTGGCTTAGTGGTTAGCACTGCAGCCTTGCAGCGCTGGATCCTGGTGTTCAAATCCCGCCAGGGGCAAAAAACTATCTGCAAGGAGTTTGTATGTTCTCCCCGTGTTTGCATGGATTTCCATCCCATATTCCAAAAAAGACATACTGATAGGGAAAAATGTGCATAGTGAGCCCTATGTGGGGCTCACAATCTACATTTAAAAAAAAAACAAAAAAAAACAACAAAACTCGACCCAGCTCCTGTCCCTACCTACTTGCCTCACTGTCCTACACAGGGACAACTGGGCAACAGTCCCTTCCCTGGATAAGCATCCACAGAACAGGACGAGACTACACAACACAGAAGAGGAGTCAGAAGCCAAGGTCAAACCAGAGAGACAAAGCAGTACCAAATCACAAAAGAGAAATCGCAAGAAAAGCCAAAGGTCAGAAGTCAGTAAATACAATTCAATAGCAAGAGAAGTGCTTAGCAAGGACAGAGCAATAGCAATTGCCAACAAATATGTGTGAGCTGATGACCTGTTTATAGGAAGTCCAGAACCCGCCACAGACTTGATTGGTATACGGACTGTCAATCACAAAATACACAACAGTTAACCCCAACAGTGCCAGTACAGAATGACCAGAGTCCAGGAGTAGCTAATCATGATTGGACATGCCTCCTGCACTCTACAATGTGGCCCGAGGATGGTGCAGAAGTTAGAACGGGTGCGGATGTAACACTTGACCTGTCCAGTGTATGTGTATAACAAGTTAAGTGGGTTTTCTGAAGAAAACACGATTTTGTGATAAGTTATTACAAAGTGATTTGCTAACTCTCCTATTTGTGAGCTCCCAGTGGGGTGAATTTCAGCCTTTCAAGGCTTTAGTTAGCAGGTCATAATATTGTATTGAATTGTTTTAACTGAAATCCTTAACAAAAATGGAAATCAGCTGAATTTTGACTTATCAGTAGCCTGGTCAATATATGGATTGGAAAGAAGGACTCCTTAGTACAGCACAGGAACCTTAATTACTCAATTGCTCAGTGTTAGGATGGGGTCCCGCAGGTTTCCCTTTCAGCACACAGTGCCACCTGTGGGTCAATCCAACTCTCGCCCTCGGCATTGGGCAGTGATCTGTGTGGAGTCTAAGTCCAACTTTCTGCCCACTGAGCATGCTTGAACCTTTTGGGGGCGCTCAGAGGCTAAGTCCCATTCTTCCCCTACTGAGCGTGCTCAGACCTTTTGGAGGCGCTGAGAGGCTAAGTCTCATTCTTCCCCTATTGAGCATGCTCAGACCTTTTGGAGCCGCTCGGATGCTAAGTCCCATTTGCCCATACTGAGCATGTTCAGTGAAGTTATGGCCACCACCCCTGTGGGCGGGGGCTTGCCTTTTTATTGCTTGAGTTGACGTTCGCCGGGTGCGCACACTTTGACTGAATAACTTGAGACAGGAGGTCAGCGCTAGGTTCTGGTGTAGGCAGGTTGTGAGATTAGGCGTCTAGGATAGGATTCCTTGGCACTGCCGGTGGGGACCTGAATACCCTATTGAACTGTCCAGTAACATTGTAGCTCCAAGCTGTTATGGAGTCCTTTATGTTTCTGACCAGGGGTCATGGTTAACCTCTGGCAGCTTTTCCTGTGTACAAGGTGAAGCATGTGCTAGAGTCTATCTCTCTGCTGGAAGTTCACAGAAGACTAATGCAAGGCTTCATTTGGTTTCTCCCAGCAGCTTCACACAGGTGCACTTTCCCAGTGAAGTTAACTGGTGAGAGTTTGTTGCAATTTGTTCACACTAGAACCGCACAAACACCACTACCAGTGTAGTTAACTGGTGGTTAGCATTTCAGGCACAAGGCTGCCCCCCTGGGGCCTGTGGACCTCACTGCAGTGTCTTGCAGTCTAGCGGTTCTGTCGACATTAAATATTATTATTTTCATATATATAGATAGAACCGCAACAATCAGGCCATGTATGATAGGGAAAAGAGCCATAAAGGGATTATCTGGCTTATACAGATCACCGGAACTGTAGGATAGGACATCAATTTTAGACTAACTAGTGGGAATCACTTATTGCATGATTATTGGGGAGTGATTGGAGTATAGTTGAATAGGCAGACACTGGACCTTTGAGAAGTTGGGTATCTGTTTGTATTAGCAAAGATCCCAGCAAGAAAGCAATGGTGAGTGTGAAGAGAGGCAGTGAGCTGGTAAAGAGGGGAGATGACCTAGAGGAGGACATTGAGCAAAAGTGTGACCAAACAGAAGTAAGACCAGGAGAGGAATGGACTAGAGGGGAATGTCACATGGGACGCAAGTGAGGCATTACATATATACATTTCTGACTTCTTTATTAGCTTTTATTAGGTGGATTGTAGCCTTTAGTTGAGCTCTGATGGTGTATTATGCAGATGGCCCAATATGAATTGCACCTCCAAGCATTTAGAATGTAAATACATGCAAGTTGCTGGACATCTAAGCCAAGGATAAACTAGAAAAAAAATGGGATAATAAAAGGGTTTACGTTATCTCAAAATACACGGAAGTGGAAGAACTGGAAGTTGAGTAACGGATAACCTGGTTTTGAAACCTCACATTACTGTACAGTATCTAGCAACCAAAGCACAGCAATGTTTAATGACTTCAGATATAGTAGAGTTTATTAAGGCTTGAGTCCCTACTGGAATCAATTGAATTTCTTTTCATGTTCCAAGGCCTCTGCAGACAAAACATCTCAGAACAGATGGATCAGTGTGCTCTGCTCCAAAGTGAATCAAAGCAACCAAACTTCTTAAACAGAAGGGATTAACATAAAAACAAAAAAACACAACAGAATGGAAAAGTACTTAATACAGAATGCATTAGCCATATTTTTCTGTAAGTTAAAGTGATATGTAATGTAGTTATGCAAATGTGAAAGATATCTACGCTTGAAAAATTGAAATAGTCTTGCCAGAAATGATATAAGTATCCCTTTGTTCAGTTCACTTTAGGATTCTTGTGCACCGTTGTTGCTACTCCTTCTGTCTAAGTCCTCAAAGCAACCACATCAGCCCACCCATGCTCATCCATCAGCCAATGACCTACTCATACCATAGACTTTGTTAGGCAATCGATTATAAAAGTACCCTAGAAATAAGTCCTGGTTCACATCTGCGTTCGACATTCCATTCAGGGAATCCGCTTGGGGACCCTGTGAACGGAATACCGAACGTATTGACAAGCCGTGAGTTTATGAAAACACACGGACCCCATAGACTGTAATGGGGTCCATGTGTTTTCCGTGCACTGTCCGCACCAGTCATGCAGAGAAGAAAGTACTTCATAAACTACTTTCCTCTCCGCATGACTCGTGTGGACACTGCACGAAAAACACATGGACCCCATTATAGTCTATAGGGTCCGTGTGCTGCCATAAGCTCACCGCTTGTCAATATGTTCGGTATTCCATTCTGGGGGTCCACAAACGGATTGCCCAAACGGAATACCGAACGCAGATGTGAACCAGGCCTAAGTGTGTTTGGCATGATCAGAAAATTTTTTCTGATCATTAGCCAATTTCTGTAGATTCAATGTATTTAAAAAAAAAAAAAAAAAAAAAAAAAACTGCCCCTTGATCAAGCAGTTTAATTGTTAATGTTGATGGTGGGATGGTGCACAGAGCACATCACAGCTGTCAAAAATCTAACATATGTGGTCCGCAATAGAGACTAAACGCATTAGAGATAAGTGAATCAGTTCATTATCGTCTGGGTTCTTTTTGAATTTTCCAAAAATTTCAGTTTGGCCGAGTCCGAAATTTTTGAGCTTTACCACCCATTAATTATTATTATCAAATTCCAGAGTATAATGATTGGAGGACCAAGCATCATGACATTGGTATATTGGGCCTCAACATATGGTGACCCAGGATCACGAGGCCATAAAGGATGGAAGACACCTGGGAAAGATCACTAGATACTGCAAGAGGACCCAGGAGAGTGAAGGTATGAGTTTTTATTATTTTTCCACACCTTCAATGGGCCTCTCTTTGGATCCCAGAGTGAAATAATAGCATTTCAGCCCGGAAACAAAACTTGTAGAAGGTAAATTTTACTACTTATTATTTTTTTAAATTAAAATGTAATAAAATTGGGCTGCTGGACAACCCTTTTCAAGAGACTTGGAAGTTAATAATCCATCTGTAGACACCACTGTTTTTGAGTTGTTGATCCTCATCACTACTGAGTAAGGTTTTGATTGGAATGATAGACAACAGAAGCCAATAAATACATAGGCGCACGTTATTAATACTGTAATAATCTTCCTAACTCTGTCTCACTTTCCAACATGTCAAAATTCTGTCTCTTATCAATGCTTCAAAAAGAATCTGCATCCATTGCCAAATTTTTGTCACAATTAAATTTTCAATTAAATTTTCGCCAAATAAATTGGAGTAAAATTTGCGTCTTTTCTGTTTCATAAATGTGTTGTCAAGTTAGAAACTTCGAAACCAAGCCCATCATGGTGGAATTTTTACAAAATTGTCATGACCATCATGTTTTTCTGTTCTTTCTAGTTCATTCTGTTCCTAAATATGTCATAGAAACCATGCACCATAAAATTTGCGTAAATGTAGATAGGAATATGTTGAACGTCTACTGATAAATATTCCCCATTCCGTCTTGGTACTTTTCTATAAATTCCGGAACGTTCTATCAAAATAACACAAATACAGTGCACCGCCATGAACTATGAATAGAAAATGTTGCTATGTTGTTTAGGCCCACGACTATGACCTATATTATTTTCGTCTGTAGAAATAAAATTGACATAACCCTACATTACCATATGGATCTAAACATCAGCGTAGAAAAATAAAATCCATTTTCCAAGAGATTTCAAAGCGACAGAATTGCAGTGAATTAGAAGACCAAACATCCGTCACTATGGTCATGACAGAATAATCAAAGCAACACCATTTCAGAATACCAATCCACGTCAGATAAAACATGGAATACCAATGGCTTTCGTCTGTGATATTCTCCATAGCGATACCTCAAATTCAATTATTGTCTGGGTCCGTCTAATTTTATGTGCTCTGCTTTCAGTCTGTATTCACGTCCAATATTAAAGATCTGAAATGTTATAATATTTTCCGGTGATGAATGTGTTTAGAGAATAGACGGTACTTGGTTAGTCCCACCGTGAGCCGAATGCGTTGCTGTCAATCCACGCGGTATCTTGCATTTAATCACATTTGGTTAATGACATTATATCCTAAAATTTATTAATACGCACAAATACTATTAGAAATGAATTATTCAAGCTATTCGAAATGTTTGGAAAATCAAGACAGGCGCCCGACACGTATGATGCCAAAACAAAATGAGTACCTATGTGTACCAGACTAATTGTTTAATTAGATACACATTCTCTAGAGCACAAACCATGTGCTACCGGTGGATATGTTGAAGTAAACCATACTGCGGGAAGCCTAAGGCAATGCAAAACCAAGCACATTAAGCTATTATGTAAATTGTAGCGTTGACTTCCAATAAACTCGATACTTGAAGACAGAGCAAGCTCGGGGCACTCTTTTTCTTGAAATATCCTTGAAGTTTACCTCCTGTGCTAGGTAATAAGAAATATTAAACCATTCAACACAATCAGAGAGGCTTCTGGGGAAACTAACAGCTAGGTGGAAGGAGACCAAAAAGCAATAAATACTTACAAACACTTCTCGTAATTGAAAGGACATTTTATTTCTTACATTTCATCACCAATTTTTTTTTTTTTTCATGGTGTGGTCAAATACAATTTTTGAGTTTCGATAAATTCTAAACCAATAACGTCTTTATAGGATAGAATAGAAGAAGGAAATCCTTCTCGGTTTCAAAAAGACCTGCTCGTGACCCAGATTTTACCAACATATGGTAGTTTACTGTCTTGATTTCGAATGGAGATGAAAAAATCTACAAAAATGTGCAAATCTGAATGGGAAAGGGCCACATTAGAGAGACACTGTACCTGCCAAAATGCTACTCCTATAGCTAGGCAAATAATTACAAAAATATCCAACCTTACCTGTCAGCCTGTAACCAGGTAAAAGCTATAACCTACTTGCACTGTAGCCCTAGGTGGGACTCCTAGGTTACTACCCCATGATAGCGGTTTAGTAGGTTAATATTTTGCTATTGTTTTTCCCAGATGTGATGTAAATTATTGCTTGTTGGGGGTGTAACCTGAGGGGGCGCTGAAGATGTCGTCACACCAGGGCCCAATATATGGTGTGTTTCCAAAATAAGAAGACTAGTACTACAAATAATGCATTATACTTGGGCAACCATGGCCCAGGAGCATTATGTTAGGCCCAGGGTTGTAATTTGAGGAGGTGCAGAGGGAATATCTACACACATGCCTTGGACCCTGTGCTGTGTTCTACTTTTTTGAAGATGCCTTATGAAAAAGTGGGACACTCATAAGCAACATAGTGGCGCAGTGGTTAGCACTGCAGCTTTGCAGCGCTGGAGTCCTGGGTTCAAATTCTACCAAGGGCAACGTCTGCAATTAGTTTGTATGTTCTCCAAGTGTTTGCGTGGGTTTTCTCCTACACTCTAAAGACATACTGTTATGGAATAAAAAAAGGTGGAAGACTGGTTATGTCAAGAAGTTGAGCCTTGTTTAGGGGGCGTTCACACTACCGTCGGTGACATTTTGCATTGATTTAAATGGAGATCGGGTGCGTTCTTTTACAGTCTGTGTCTGTCCTTAATTGTCCGTTCCCAAAGATGTCTGACTTTTCAAGCGGACAGAAAAAACCTAAATGTCGGGTTTTGCTGTCCGCTTGAAAAGTCTGACATCTTTGGGAACGGACACTTAAGGACAGACACGGACTGTAAAAGAACGCACCCGATCTCCATTTAAAACAATGCAAAATGTCACGGAAACAGCTAGTGTCCGCTGCTAATGTCCGTGCAAGATTTTGAACGGACATTAGCAGCGGACACTAGCTGTCGGACACCAATGGTAGTGTAAACGCTCCCTTAGTGATGACCATTAGTGGTATAAGTAGATACGTTGGCCATAGTTTTAGGATTTTTAAGTAAAACTTCCCCTTGTCATATCCACTTATTTTGGCCCCATTATCTGCCAACACTCCAAAGATATTTTTTTTTTTCAGGGTTAAAATGTCTCAATTATTAGAATACGTCTTCCAGAATCCCATGCATTCTTTTTCATAAGTAGCCTAAGAACTTTGATACACTCCTGGCTTAAGGTAGTCTGTAAGGTCCAAAAATGGCTCCCAAACCATTAGTAATGCCTTTAACAGGAGAAGAAACATACCTTTGTGGCCACAAAGCAATACAGAGATGATTAACTTTTAAGGATATGCAAATTAGCAAGTGCATTGTAGGAGGAGCCTGATTTACCAGATTTTCTTAGAGACGACTGTGACACTGAGGACACAATGTTATTCACTACTATAGGGGTGACATAGAGGGGCCATCTGATGGCAAATCTGTCAAATCAGGTTTACCCCCCAAGGCACTTGAAGCTGTAGATGGTTGCCTCTGTATTATTTCATAGGTTCTTGGTTACAAAGGTCTGGTTCTGCTCCTATTAAAGACCCCTGCATGACAATATAGAGGGTTTAGAGGGCATTTACATGCACAATTTTTGGCATTTCTGGACCTGCAATAATTTCCAGTAATGGCCACACACGCTATTGTTGAGAATCCAATTTTTTTTATAAGTAGCATACCCTCTTTCTTGTTGTTTTGTCCCAGATTTACACAATTTTTTTTCCTATGGACGATAATAAAAAAATAACATTGAAAAAATATATATGTGAAGTTTATACTTCTATAGAAAGTCATAAAAATCTAAATAGATGTTTCATATTTAATACTCAAAATAATACTTTTAACAGATGCCAAATACATTTTTCTGAAATCCTTAATTAGGAGTCTTTTTTCCCCTATTTTTTATGTAACTAACATACTTAGATTCTAATGAAAAAAAAAATAAAAAAAATTCCAGCATATGTCATGCCATACAAAACGTTCGGCCTTGACAAACAATTACTGAATATCACATTGAATGATACACAAAAAGCAAATCTCAGCTGAAGGTTGAATTAGATCTGGAACAAAAGAGTCTTTCAGTCACATATTGAACTCCAACCCAACAACTGCAATAAAAATATGTTTTATATATAGACAGAAATGTGTTCTGCTAATGTTGTTCCTGTAAGACAACAACACTGTATTTCGAGTCCGTAACTGTAATGTATAAAGCCATATAATCTATATGTATATGTCCAATTTTCCTATATATTGTTTAATGCAATACTAGAACACAAACATGGGATACACTGAATAGAAACAATGGCGTGACAATCACATACAGATCTACACAACCTAGGAATAAGGATAAACCTTTCTGTGACATCACCAAAGGAGAATAAAATCAAGCAATGATATCATCAATATATCGCACTACCTGGGAATAAAAACAAACACTACGTGAACTATACAGAATACACAGTCTAGCTCAAAAACAGGGCACGTCCTAACAAAAAGTAGAAACATTTACGGGGACATAACAAAACCAGAAATGTAGCTGATAGGGAATTGTATAAATTGAATAGGAGGTAGGGTTGAGTGATTGGGATCGGAAAAAATCGGATCCCGATCGGCGATCGAGCAAATTTCACGATCGGAATCGGCTGGAAAATGATCGGAAATCAGATTTTGAAATCTCAAGATCGGCTCAATCCCAAAACTGAGAAGTATTTACTAGGGTTGAGTGATCGGGATTGGAAAAAATCGGATCCCGATCGTCGATTGAGCAAATTTCACGATCGGGATTTTAAAATGGATCCTGAAATCTCAAGATCGACTCAAACCCTAATAGGAGGTCAAGCATAGTATTAATGCTGCAAAGGAAGAAGAAATGGTCAAGTCTAATAAGAAGTTGGATAAGCCTGTCTTCAGATGGAAGAAGACAAAACTTTGGGATTGCAAACATTAAGACCAACCATCTGATTAGTTACTTTTGTTCAGTATTTTCAGATGACATCATTCAAAAATGAAGCTTGAGTTGGGATGACATTACCACTGGATGGATGAGCCATGGCTGAGGACCAATCAAAGTCCAAAGATGTGACCCTTGTACACATGATATCAACCAGGAGGCCAGAAGAGAGCCCAGAGCAGGGGTGTAACTTGAGAAGCTGCAAAGGGTTCAGGCATACCCGAGCCTAGGAGCCTTAGGGGCCCATAAGAACTGGCATCAGTTTAGAGATTGCAGCTTCCATCTGGCCCATAAATCAAGGAGACCCAAGGATTACCCTAATCACACTATGGTGGATTAAACTCATTAGCACCCGTAACCATCACTATCAAGAATTCACTGTAGAGATGAAGTAGAGGGCCCTGGACAAAATATTGCTCTGGGTCCACAAGACTTTAGTTACACCCCAGGGGGAGCAATGGACACCACCAGGATGTCCAGAAGATTGGAGAGAAACTGAGTATAACTATTTGCTATTTTTCTACAACACCCCTTGGACTCCACATATTATACATTGGGGTGTGAAGAGTCCCCAACATATAATACTTTCACTTCCCATTCTTGAAAAACGTATTAAATCTGAAAAAAATCAAACCACAATATCCAAGCCTGAAACCCAACGAATCTTCAGAAGTCCACTTATCTCTAACAGGCACCCTGCACCAAGGGAACATGCTTCACCAGCCCCTCGGTTGTTGTCCCTCCATGTTTGGTGCACTTGATTATATTCATATGTACTCTGAAGACCAGAAATGTGGAACATGCCAGGCAAGCCCAAAAAGCCTAGTTCACAATATTCGTTTAACTTGTATGAAGACAATTTTAGCAATGATTATTTATCTCTCTCGGCTGGCTGCAGTAGACCGCCTTACAGTCTGCATAGGCTAATTAATTTTTAACATATCCAGAGCCAAAGAGAAGCACAATTTTAATTACTATTTTCTCTCAGGAAAGTCATAGAATCAATGCATTTATAATGGTTGTACATGTGTCTTCCTAAA
Source organism: Leptodactylus fuscus (assembly GCF_031893055.1). Taxonomy (NCBI): domain Eukaryota; kingdom Metazoa; phylum Chordata; class Amphibia; order Anura; family Leptodactylidae; genus Leptodactylus; species Leptodactylus fuscus. The sequence continues at coordinate 72,917,015 of NC_134273.1, read as the reverse complement.
TTCTTCTAGTCATCAAAGGTTCATTTTGCAATATGTTTCTTTTGGATTGCTATCAGAAAATCACTTACTTGCATTTGCAGTTTCATTATTTAAAAAAACGTTATTAGCACTTAATCACATCAAATCGATAAGTCCCGTAACATATCCAAAAATGGCAGTGGCTCAGTATTTTTGAAAAATGAAAGCATACTTATCCCTAAAATCAATGTAATCCAAAAAAGTAAGTTTGGAAACCTGTGTAGACTTTTTAAGAATCTAGTGTAGGCTGTGATACACGCAGAAGAGGAGGGATACTTGGAGGAGGCGGGATGAGTTCTTGACACACAGTATAATTCCACCACATGCCGTATCGGCTCCTAAAGCCACTTGCATGGTAAAGTGCCCCTAATGATTTCCAAAAAGTGTAATACTGCCCCTCATGGTATAATGTCCGCTTTAAAGCCCCCATGTACAATGTAATGCCCCTTTGTGGCCCCAACACAGCATATTCACTCAGCTCAGTCCTACACAGTATAATACCCCTCACCATCCACACAGTGTATTGCTCCATCCCTCATATACTATAATGACCCCAGTCCCCACATAGTATAAAGGTCATAATCCCGACTCAGGACTGGGCCCAGGGAGCGGGCAGTGAGTATGCTTCTGAATACCCAGCAATTACCCTCTTCCTTCTCTGCTCTAGTCCAGGGGCAGCGACGGAGCTGGAATGGTGAGTATACCATCCTTACCAGTCTCTCCGCAGGGCTCTGTCAATATCCAATGAAGTTTACACCAACAAAGATGGAAACAATATTAGTTACCTTACCGGCAAGGTCTGGTAACCATTGAGCTGACACTCTCCTGATAATTATCATCACATAGGAGAACGGCAGCCGGCAAGGGTCAACAAGAGTGTGACTTTAACCATGAAACCCTAATCTTTTTTATACCCCTGAGTGTAGGTTTTTATTATACATTGGCGGGAACTGGAGGGAGGAGCGGACACCATGTACAGAACTCCCTTTTGTAAGACTAAAGTCGGTAATTGAAGGGTAAAGCAATGCATTATCATATGGGAATGTCATCCCAATGTATGGGGTTTGGGGGCCCTTTGCCTGTTATAAGAACAGGAGGTTATGATGATTTCTCAGTGCCCTTCATTGTTTATCCATGTATGTAGCTACAATGTGTCTGGTAATGACTCTCTTCAGATTGCCATTGCTCTTTTCTTTTATTGATTGCTAATGGTCCCTCAACGCGATAAGTCTTTGGAGTATACTCCCGGGAAATAATACCTACGTAATATTACCTACCTACCTACATACATAGCAATATTTAACTATATTGTATCTCCAAACTATAACCTGACTTTTTCAAAGGGTTTTCCATGGCTTTTGTTATCTTGTGTGATCGTGTAAGATACTACACAATTATCAATGTCAAGTTTTGTTCCTTCTGTGCACTGCCATCTTCAACTTGTTCCCTGTTAAACAACATACAATATTATCTTCTCATTCACTCCAGACCAGAGACCTCCGCGCTGTTATTGAGTGTAATACTTGTGCCAGCTTTAATGACACAACCTGCATTTACCACTGGTTTTCTTGTTCAATGAACCACTATCACTTCCATCCATCATCATATTTAGTATTTGTCTGTGCCCGTAGCACATAATCCATTTTCCATTGGTGCACATGTCGTTGTCACTTTCTTAAAAGGAAGATTTTTTTTCTGCCATCTCAAATCCACTTCCATGGAGCTGTTTAAAAAGGGACTTGGAGTTGGCAAGACAAATTCTTCAATTTAGCCTGTCATCTTAAATGTGATTCCTGCTTGAAAAATTTGTTTATGTTGGAGCTCCGAGGCAGCTGAGTCCCTTCCTTTGGATGGGGAATGCAATGGACTTTCAGCTATTGAACAAATGGTTAATTTTTTTTCTCTATATATAATTAGTCATTTTATCTTCTACAAATTCCCTTTTTTAATCTTACACCATTTGGCACACCAACACAGTACCAGCTGCGTGGTGGGGTTACAATAATACTATTTGATCGTAGCAATGTAACAATTATTAGACTAATCTTGAGTACACATTCAGAAAATCCAATTATTCCACCAGTTTATGTGGCCTATAACCTCTCAACAAAAACTACTGTAAGTTTACAAATTTCCAGAGTTATTTGTCATGATTTCAATTTACTGTGGCTTTATATCCGCTGCATAGAATTTTTGGTAAAAAAAAAAAAAAAAAATCTTATTTGCAATGCACATTGAAATGTATTAAATGTTGCTTTCCTAACATTGTAATGGTCTAGATTATGTAGAGGTGTAGTCTATGGTAAATAGCAAATAACAATAAAATTTAGAGTAGTCACAATAATACATTATAATATACGGTACAGTTTTATACTCTCAAGAAAGTCTCCAAGAATTTACATTTGCAAATACATCAGTTTATAGAGATGAGCGAACAGTAAAATGTTCGAGGTTCGATATTCGTTTCGAGTAGCCCCTCAATATTCGACTACTGGAATCGAATATCGAACCCTATTATAGTCTATGGGGGGAAAATGCTCATTTCAGGGGTAGGCAACGTTCAATCAAATTATACTTACCAAGTTCACGAGTGAAGATCGGGCTGGATCCTCCGAGAAGTCTTCTCCTTGCAGCGTCCCCACGGCATCTTCCGACTCTGAATTCACTCTGCCAGGCAGCGGGCCTGGGCAGAGCCGACTGCGCATGCCCTCACTACAAGCGGGCATGCGCAGTCGGCTCTGCCGAGGCCTAGCAGAGTGAATGAAGAGCCGGAAGACGCCGCGGGGACGCTGCAAGGAGAAGACTTCTCGGAGGATCCAGCCCGATCTTCACTCCTGGACTTGGTAAGTATAATTTGATTGAACGTTGCCTACCCCTGAAACGAGCATTTTCCCCTCATAGACTATAATAGGGTTCGATATTCGATTCCAGTAGTCGAATATTGAGGGGCTACTCGAAACGAATATCGAACCTCGAACATTTTACTGTTCGCTCATCTCTATAAACTGATGTATTTGCAACTAATATATTCGGCCAATCAATGCTGGTTCTGCATCGAACTTTTACATTCGAATAGCGAGTGGTACTCGATTGAGTACGAGTATTTTGAATACCGTAGTATTCGATCGAATACCTACTCGATCGAGTACTACTTGCTCATCTCTAATCAGTTACTGTCTAAGTCTGAGCCGTATTTTGCGGAAACGCAGCATTTTTGGATGTCGCAGATACACCGCAAAGAAACAAAACCCAGCTGATCTAAGTGGGGTTGTTTTGCTGGCAAGTATATGATCTTCTGCAACAAATCTACCTCTTGTGAAGTTACCCTTAAGGTATGGGCACACAGAATGTAAGGTACACAGAAACATAGAAATATAAATGTTTGTGGATCATGCATCGGGAGATTTCCTGGTAAATGGCACCAACCATCTAGATTATTTGTGAATCAACCCTAAAACCAACCTTAAGAACAGATTTATTCCCAAGTCAGTTCCAAATGTGTTTGTCTTCTGCTGGTCCTTTAAGGCCTTGTATTAACAACTTAGTGGCTCATCTGGTGGACTGGCTGCATTGTAAGGTACCCTGACTGCTAAACATGAATTGACTATGTAGACAATGGACAGCGGTGGACTAAAGATGGTAGCAATTTCTTGATTTTACCTGCCTAACCTTCTGAATTATCCAAAAGGCACGAAAAAGGAGGCAGGAGGTGCTAGTCCAATGAAGAACACTTTATCACACAACGCGTTTTGGGCAGAATACCCTTTGTCACGTGTGATCTTCTGGGTAGGTATCAAACTATGGCTGGATATCAATGGAAAAATACAGTGGATTTTGCTACCTATAAGTACACATTCAGAGAGTCATCAAACCAGAAGCGTAGATATAGGGGGTGCAGTGGTGGCAATCGCTGCTAGGCCCCACAGCCACAGGGGGCTCAAAGGCCTCTCTATCGCATAAGAAGTTACCAGTATTATAGATAGTACATGGCCAGAGGGGCCCAGTTACATATTTTGCTTTGGGGCATTGTAGTTTAAAGTAACACCTCTGCACCCAATGCAACCCTTTACTGTACCAAGGCATTATTTTCAATGCACATTGAGATAGGAACTTCTATACGTTGCGTCCATGCCCCTTATAAATAATCCACTGCCTAACAGACTGCTTGGTAAAGCATAATGTTGCTGACTTGATCTAAGAGCCTCTAAATCTTTACCCACATGGGGTTAATCAATCTCATCCAACCAGGTTGTAATTAGTGAGTGTAATTTTCTCCCCCAAATGCACAAATTAACATTTATCCATTTAAGTGCTGGCTGCTGCGTTTTCACCCTAACATTTCCTAATTTGCCTAAGGTTAAAAGTTCGACTTGAAAGATTGACACATATTTAATAGATCCCTACAAGGAAAGGCTTACAGGAGAATACGATCAACAGCGATCTTGTCTTGTGACCGTTTTTTTTAGATGTTCGAAAGGGAACGTGTTAAAAAATAGTTTATATGAAGGATGACTTAAAATCACAGGTTCCTTATTTACACCGAAAACATCTTAAGTAAAATGGCAAGAACGGTGTTATTTTGTAAACTGTAATTTCAGGACATCTAGTTTGGTAAATTGTATCAAAAGACAAGAGAGTGTAAATCATATCGAAATGCGAAATTTTCACCCATCTATATTGTACTCTCTGACACAACCCGGTTAACCTCCTAAAGATACAAGGAGCGACGGCTTAACCCCTCGAGGACAGGAAGAATTTTGCCATTCAGCACATAAATATTTTTTATTTTTCCTCTTTTCGGTCCAGAGGTCATAACTTTTTCAATTTTCGGTTCCATGTAGCTGTCTGAGGCTTTGTTATAGCATATTAGTATATTTTATGCTAGCAACATACCTTGATTTTCCCTGCACTGTGACACCATGATGCCACCGTGCAGGGATATACAGGTATAAATAAAAGCCGTGTGTCATAGCGCAGAAATATAGCAAATAATACCGGAAATGCAGGGATATACAGTTGTCAATACAAAGGGAGCATAATAATAATATCTCAGAATTTATTTGGAGGCCCAGGCCCAGAGAGAGAGAGATGAGTATTTGTAGATAGTAAGCATACAATAGCGAATATACACTGCCTCAGAATCCATTTAGAAGATCAGGTCTCCAGAGAGAGATGAGCATTTATAATTAGGGTTGAGCGATTGGGATTGCAAAAAATCGGATTCTGATCGGCAATCAAGTAAATTTCATGATCGCGATCGGAATTCCGATCCGATATTTTTAGACGGGACTGAGGTCGGAGGTTATTTCCCACAATACTTTGCTACTGGCCAAGCATTGTGGGAAAATCTAACAATGTTAGCTACTAGAGATGAGCGAGTACTATTCGAAACTGCCATTTCGAATAGCACGCTCCCATAGGAATGAATGGAGGCAGCCGGCACACAGCCTGTGTCGGCGTCCGGCCGCTTAACTGCCCCGTTGCATTACTGTACATTAACTTGTCTATTTACTCTTCTGCTTCAGGGACGAAGCAGAAGAGTAGATAGACAAGTCAATGTACAGTAATGCAGATGTAGCAGAGTCCAGTATATGGCACAGCAGAGAGGAAACAGAATAGTATAGTCCACTAGAAACAGAATAGTCCACTTACCTGCACAGATCCACTGCCGCTCCCCGTTCTTCTCGGTCCGTGCTCACCCCTAGCTCCCAGGTTAGTGTTACAGACTTAGGAAGAAGGCAGGGCTTGTGGCTTAGGAGAGTGTGGGTGCCCTGTACCCGCCCACACTCTCCTAAGCCACAACAAGCCCTGCCTACTCCCAGTACTGTATGCGCAGTCGGCTCTGCCCAGGCCCGATGCCTGGCAGAGTGAATTCAGAGCCGGAAGACGCCGCGGGGACGCTGCAAGGAGAAGACCTCTCGGAGGATCCAGCCCGACCCTCACTCGTGGACTTTGTAAGTATAATTTGATTGAACGTTGCCTACCCCTGAAACGAGCATTTTCCCCCCATAGACTATAATAGGGTTCGATATTTGATTCGAGTAGTCAAATATTGAGGGGCTACTCGAAACGAAATCGAACCTCGAACATTTTACTGTTCACTCATCTCTACTAAATATATGTTTTATCAATATTGGATAAAGAATATCTAATCCTGGCTTCTATTGTGACCAGAGTCCTACATTGGAGAGCAGTAATAGGTTAAATACATGTTTTCCATTTTCAGGGGGTGGAGGTGTAAGAGGCAGGAGATTTGCAGACTACAACACTGGAGTATAAAGAAGTACATTAATACACATTATTTAGGTTTGTGCTATTGCTCAGAAATAACAGCATTCTTCCATAGTCTAAGCAGATATTGAAAAAGAACAAGAAAGGATTGAATGTTAGTGAAATGTTCTACATAGCAGCTTTTGGACATCTCATTACTTCCCTTGGCCTCAGTCACAGGGCACTCCAATAAAATCCATTCAAAACACAGCTTCAATATTTCAAAATAGGCAAAAATCAATAATTCAAACCTCAGGTTGCACATTTTCACTGCATCACTTGCAATGTCTGTTTAAAATGAATAAGCTAACAACACCAAAGGGAGAAAGCTCGAAAAAGAAAAAAAAATAAATGCTACTATTAAAAACCACAACCTTTCGGCTCTTTAGGAGTATACGACTTAATATATATATATATATATATATATATATATATATATATATATATATATATATATATATATATATATATTTGTCTACAATGTTTAACCCTTCTGAGCATAGAAAAAAAAATCTTAACTATCCAGAAGTCATATTTTAAACTGGCAGTTGATGGATAATAAGGGATTTTTTGGGAAAATTTTAGCTAATTTTCAAAAAAAATATATTGAAACCTTTTGGTAAGCAAAGACAATAAGGTCAATGACGAACTCGGTAGACTATTCTGCACTGAAAGCTCTAAATAATATAAAATATAGAGTGATTCAGAAAGTATGGGGCAAAATTATAGCCCCATATAGCATTACTGCTAGGGTTGAGCCGATCCTGACTTTTCAGGATTGATTTTAAAATCCGATTTCCGATCATTTTTCATTCGAACCCGATCTTGATCCCAATTCCGATCCCAATGCAAGTCAATTGGATTTTTTTTTATTAATCGGAGATCGGATTTTAAAAGCAATCCTATTCACGATACAGCATGGAATCTAAGAATTGTTAGAATCCACGCTGTGTAGTGAATCACTAAGTAGCCAGAGGATTTATTTTTAATCCTCTGGCTACTTAGTCCCCCCTGGTGTCCACTTACCTCCAGAGATGGCTGCTCCGCTGCTCTTCGCCTCGCTGCCGCTCCAGCTGCAGTCTTCTTCTCCCTTCGCTGCCCCCTCCCTGCCAGGTTAGGAGAGTGTGGGCAGGTTAGGAGAGTGTGGGCGGGTACTGGGAGGGGAGACGTCATGTCTCCCCGCCCCGTACCCGCCCACACTCTCCTAACCCGCCCACACTCTCCTAACCTGGCAGGGAGGGGGCAGCGAGGTGAAGAAGACTGTAGTTGGAGCGGCAGCGAGGCAAAGAGCAGCGGAGCAGCCATCTCTGGAGGTAAGTAGCTACTAGAGATGTTACTTTAGTCTCCCATTAGAATGAATGGAGGGAGCCGGCGTGCAGGGGGTTAAGGCTGTGTGCCGGCTGCTTCCATTCATTCCTATGGAACCGCAGTGGAGCCTTCATACTGAGTATACACTATATACTCAGTGTGAAGGCATTGTGGGAAATACTACCGATCTCGATCCCACCTAAAAAGATTGTGTTTGGAATTCCGATCGTGATCGTGAAATTTTCACGATCGCCAATCGGAATCCGATTTTTTCCGAACACGATCGCTCAACCCTAATTACTGCGCATATGCATCGGTCATTTGTGTAAGAGACCACTGCAAAATGGCTGACGGAGCGCAGTCTCCTGTTTCGCCGGCCATTTTGCGGTAGCCTCCAGTAAGAAGAGGAGTGAAGAGGAGGAGAACCACGGTGGCTCAGTGGTTAGCACTGCAGCCTTGCAGCGCTGGAGTCCTGGGTTTGAATCCTGCCAGGATCAACATCTGCAAGGGGTTGGTATGTTCTTCCCGTGTTTGCGTGGATTTCCTCCCATTCTACAAAGACATACTGATAGGAAAAGAAAAATGTACATTGTGATCCCTATATGCAAATGAGTCTTCAGACACCACAGGGGGACTCTCCATTGCTTCCTTTGTGTAGTCTTCTCCTGGCCGAGCTTGTGTTCAGAATCTAAATTCCACGCATGCGCAGTAGTAGGCCCTGCCATGGAGTTTCAGGCAGATCCAACTGTGCATGTCTGTTCAGCCATTTTACCGTGGCTGCTTACATGAGCATACTGTTCCCGTAAGTGGCCCCTGTAAAATGGCCGAACAGACGTGCGCAGTTCAATGGCAGAGACAACTGAACATGCGCGGAATTTAGATTTTGAACACAGACTCAGCTGGAAGAAGACTACAAGAAGGATGCGGCGAGTGTAGAAGGTGGAGGCGTCACTGGAGAGTCTTTGGGCAGCACAGGTGACACCCCCTGTGCTGTTTGAGCATAGGGGATATGTCCCCTGTGCTGTCTGGAGACTCATTTGCATATCAGGAAAAACCGACGGAACAGCGGCGTGGAGCAGAAATATAAAGGTAGGGGACAAATAGTCTTTCTTAAGGCCATTCTGACTTGATATTAACTGAAAAAGGTATTCTAATGATAGTATCCTTTTAAGTGTCCAAAGTTGACCCACCCAATATGATCTGACAACTCTTGTTATTGCATCAGATTCAATACACCATTATGTCTATATGGGTGTATTGAATTTCCCTTTGTGGCAGATTTCGGGGGAATGAAGGATTGTTAAACTTGAATGTGTTAGGCGACTCAGGAAGAATATCTGTTGGCCGAACAAGTTCTTAGCTTCTAGCTATTGAAAGAGCATGAGCACCTTTGAAGTCCACCTCATGGAGAATCCACTTCTTTGGCTTCCGATAATGCCGTCTAATGTTTCTTATCTTGTTTACAGAACCATCAAACAGACTTACATCTTGAAAAGCTGAGTCAAAAGGAGATGTAATTGCAAGATGCCGTGAATTAAAGCTCCGGTGTCTTGTACCTTGACCTGGAGGACTTTTCGTCTCTAATGTGAAGAATGGTGGAGAGACTGTATGGGAATACCTGGGCGGCAGAGAGCCTTTATGCTGCTGAAATAAAGCTTTTATTGTTGCAATGTAGCTTCATTACAAGCCTGTGTTTGCTTGTGGCGTGAAAAAGAAAAGAATAAGCTTTTCTGTATAACAATTAAGTAATTAGGGTGCAGATAAACAGTGGGGGTGTTAGTTGGTATGTAAATGCAGTCGGATGCATGCTTTCTTTGTTGCATATCCAATCATCTTAATTTTGTAGAACTACACAGCAAAATTTGTTCTCTGCCTCTATTTACATTCTATTAAGCCAAGAATAGGAATGTGAGCCAAATATTAATTGAAGTTGAACTGCAACATATCCTGAATTATTCAAGCTCCTAAGGCACATGTTTTTCTTTCTCTCAAAAGTCTAAGCTGTGGAAATGGTTCAATACTGAAGGCCAATGCGACTAGATGGGATTTACGGAGAGGATAATTATTATTTTGGTTTCATATCGCCTCTTGCACAATTTTGCGTCTTGGAATAGATGAAGATTTGTAATAAGGATTGCTGTATTGCTACAGATACATACTGTCGCATAGGTCACCTATTTACAAAGGGGTTTATGGGCTAAAGAGACTTATGACCTATTGTAAAGATAAGTCATCAATAATATCAGATTGGAGGGGATCTAGAAGGTGGCACCCTCGCTGATCAGCTGTTCTTAGAAGCTAATGCACAGAGAATGGATCAGGTCCATGCTCTGTGTAGTGGTCAGACCAGGTTACTGAAGAACAGCTCCCATTTATTTGTATAGGAACTAAGTTGCAAGGAGACTGTTGGCCACTATACGGAGAATGAAGTCTGCTGAGAATTTCTGATCCATGAGGGTACTGGGTGTCATAACCCCCATAGATTGGATATTTATAACCTATCTTAAGGATATTTTATCAAAACTGTAACCCTTTAACCCATTAATCTATCAGGTGCATAGTCGTCTTAAACTATATTGCAGAGGTATACAGTCAAAATGTCTACCATTAATATGTTCTTTTTATTATGGAGACCCATAAGGAGATATTTGCCTCTGCCTTTACAATCATATACAGTACATGGAATTTTCCAACATAAGTTTACAGATATGTCCACTTTACTGTAGCTCAGAGTTAGTTAAGAATAGGGTTGAGCCTATCTTGAGATTTCCGAATTTTGGACATGTTATTTTTACGGACTGTCTTCTCCAAATGGCACAACACTCAATATATCCTATGTAACTTTTAATGAAGGTTGTGCTTTCATTTATATTTTGTTTCTAGTTGTTATTGTGATAGTCTGCTCTGCTCTTGTTCCTGTTTCCATTTCCTAAAATTTGGGGCTTTTACGGTTTCATCAGCCACAGGTCTACATCAGACGTCCACCACAGAATAACCATCTGAACGCCCCCTCCCCCCAGATCCTACACCCTGGGCAAACAATGGATTTCACCAGGGAAGCTGCAGATAACTTTTAGAAGGTTTTTTGTGCTGCGCGTAGTTTGAATTTCTCTTTTCCCACAAATCTACAGTAAAATGTTTTGCAGCATAAAACCTATAGAAAGTGATGTCTTCATGTCCTTTGTTAAAGTTACGGTGGAAAGGGTGATCTCCTAGCAAGATGGAAGACATGGCCAGATGACAAGCTTTTTGGATCCTGTTCTTTTCTTACATATTAAGTATGTTCCATAGTTGTTAGCCTACATAAAATAAAGTATTTAATAAAACAGACAATTTTGGGGAGCCGATAGGTCTTCTTTAGAGCTGGGGGCCCCATGTGGCGTAAACTGTGTAGTCACTGTGTAGTGGAGGCGACTCTAATGAATCTCCTCCCCAAACTATGGGAAAATACACTCATCAACACGCTGTGATTTCCAAAATGTAGCAGTTTTGGAAATCACAGTGAGTCAATTATACCTACAGAAATGCAGTCGATTTTCATATAGGTGTAATTGAAGCAGAAAGTCCACAGAAGAACCAGAAGACTTTCTATGAAAAACGATACGGGAAAAACCACAATGCTTTGCTGCTGCTTTTTTTCCCCCACCTTGTTGCAGGACACTATGTGTGGCCTTAGTCTCAAAATGTCATCACTGCAGTAAAGTAAACAAAGACCATCCAGGACATTGGAAGGAGCAGCAGTAGATCGGCAGAAGATTCATCAGGTCAGTATCGATTACTTTGCAATCAATAGATCACTTCATCCAGTTACTCAATATCTTTTTGTTTCTTGTAAAAATCCTTTAAAGGGTTTATTGGGGCTTAATTTAGGTATGGTCTATCCTCTGAACCGGCAATAAATAACCGATTGGTTGGGTGCTGACACATCCCCAGGAACGATCGTCTGTAAGGAACCACTTCTGGTTCTGTACTCAATACAGGTCCAGAAACAAAAAGCTTCATCTACAGTATAGTGCCTGGCACCTTCACTGCAGCTCACCTCCCACTAAATTCAATGGGATCTTAGCTGCCCGACTACTATACAGCAGATGGAACTTTCTGCTTCTGGCCCTGTATTGTGTACAAGATGGCCACCAGAAGCAGCTCTATGCAAATATTGGTCTGGGGCTGGGTCTCAACCTCTTACCAGCCTGGAGATAGGCTATAATAAAATTAAGCAAGGACAACCCCCTTTAAAACTTTATTGAAGCTAATAAATACCAATTGTAAAACAGCAAAGACTGGGTGCAAAATAATAACCTATCTATTCCAGTTTTGGACATAGATGAATGTATATGTGACACATCTTTGGTGCATTGATCTTCCTTGTGCCAAAGATGCTCATATTGTCCCTTCATCACTTTTTACAAAATTGATGAAGACTAGAGATTAAATTGATGAAGACTAGCGAGTAGTTAAATACTCAATATTCGATATTCGTTTCGAGTAGCCCCTCAATATTCGACTACTTGAATCGAATATCGAATCCTATTATACTCTATGGGGGAAAAATGCTCGTTTCAGGGGTAGGCAACATTCGATCGAATTGAACTTACCAAGTCCACGAGTGAGGGTCGGGCTGGATTCTCCGAGAAGTCTTCTCCGTGCAGCGTCCACGCGGCGTCTTCCGGCTCTGAATTCACTCTGCCAGGCATCGGGCCTGGGCAGTGCCGACTGCGCATGCCCGCATTACAAGAAAATGGCCGCTTACAGTCAAAACGGCCATTTTCTTGTATCCCAGGCATACGCAGTCAGCTCTGCCCAGGCCCAATGCCTGGCAGAGTGAAATCAGAGCCAATAGACGCCGCGGGGACGCTGCACGGAGAAGACTTCTAAAGGCAGGAGAAGAACCAGCATTGATTGGCCGACTGTATAGCATTCGGCCAATCAATGCTGGTTCTGCATCAAATTTTTCCATTCGAATAGCGAGTGGTACTCGATCGAGTACGAGCATTTCGAATACCGTAGTATTCGATCGAATACCTACTCGATCAAATACTACTCGATCATCTCTAATGAAGACCAAAGTGGATGGGGACACCTCGGCCTGCTAGAAAGCTAACTTGAGTTATTCCCAAAATCTACACCAGTTGCTCACTTGCATACATGTCAATTATGGTGCCCAGGGGTAAACCCGAATTATTAAGAGGCAGAAGATTATTTAGTTTCAACTGGGGAATGGACATATAGAAAGCCAGTCCTATTAATTCCCCCTTCGCCCAATATAGGACCAAATTTGCTGTACAAAAAGTGAAGTAGCAATGACTAAGATGCCCACACAAGTTGCGATTATTCACTGTTATCATAGGTGGTGTCCTATGTGTAATAAGGGTCTAGTCCGTACCTTCTAAGTGATCGGTACAGATCCCAATTATTCATAAAACATACTATATGTCACAGAATTGACTATATTCTTCTTGTTTTATACAAAAAGCAAATCCAATATCTATTCATTCAAGTAATTGGTGATGTCATTGTTTCCTGACACCGCCAGGCTTAAGGCGCGCTGCCAAGTGTTCACAATAAAAGCTGGACACATTTAACATATCCCAAATTTAATTGCATTCAAAACATCCTATTATAAATTCTTCTGCATTTCAACTTTTTTTTTAGCATTCGCGGCAACAGCTCGGGGAAGTTAACTTATTATTTGCAGAGATGCATTGGCTGCTGTTAAATAATTGGCCTGGTAATAATATCTTTTGGTTTTTGAGCTACTGTTTATGTAAATTCCAAGGAGAGACTTGGTCATTTATTTTCATCTGCTTTTACATGCTGACAAAATGTTTATTGTAACAGTTTATTAATGCTCTCATCTATCTCAATAATACCACAAAAAAATGCTTTGCTTCCCTTTTTAGTGCTTTTCAGTTAATGTAAGATCACATATTTGGGGATTTCGGCAATCCATTTGTCTGCTAGAAGCCATTTTACCAAGAGAAAAAACCTAAAATATAGAAGCAGAAACAAAAATGTGTTGGTCATGTATTAGAATCTATTGTATGAACGATTGCAGGCATGGCAAGGAATTTGGTGCGGAGAACATTCCAGACAAATAGCCTAGTCTATGGCACAAAATACATCACTACTATACAAAAAACTGTATAATGCGAAGCCAGAAGATCTGGACAAAACAAGGTTTCAATATCAATGTGTGTAAATTGTTAGCATTTCTATGAAGCCAGGTTCACACCCGTGTTGTAGAATAAGTTAATTCATCCTTCATCTTCAATTATTTCAGTAGGTATTTCCCGAGGATCTTTCACTATCTTCACCAACTCCAACCCTTTGCATTCTTCAAAAGGTTTCGCTCCCCTCATTCCAGTGCAATTGGAACTTTCTCTCTAGCTCCCTCTAGTGCTGGATCTGTTTTCTTTTTTCTATTGAAATCAATAACATATGGAGACCAATGGAAGATCATCTGTTCCAGGAATCCAGATGTCCATCCATTTTTTAGCATGAAGCACAAACCATAAAGTGAACCCTATCCTATATGACAGCAGAATATGATAGAAAGAGAGAAGCTGAGCTCTGGGTAAACACAGTAGATTAAAGATAAGATCTCTGCATGACAGAGCAGCTGCAAATGAATACAAAAGTCTTGCAGTCACTCCACTGCAAGACAACCTTAAACAAACTATGACTATATGCTCTGGGCCGCACCCACTACAGCTACCTGCAGCATCACCACAGGTAGTAGCCTGCCCAAGGTAACATATTCCCACAATACTGTCTAAAGGGAGGATTCTCACAGCTAAGGCAGCTTGTTGCCACAATAATATCTTGCATGGACATGCACCATATGGCATTTGAGGCTAGAGCACCGGGCTGCCCAAACCTGCCTCCTTAAATGGAGGGAAGGTGGACCAGAACAGCCAGCCCAGGTGCCCAAGCCAGGTGCTCATAGGCTGACATCACTGTCAGTCAGCAGACCGACCATGCCCAAGGCTGCAAAGGGATTAACCCCTGCTATGCTGGACTATACAGTCACAGAGGAACAGGCTGCGACCCTAATACCTTGGCTGCATCTGCCGCACAGTCCTAACAGACAGACAGTGAGAGTATTGATAACCCCGCCCACACTCAGTTATTGACAGCCTTCTGTGTACACACTGATACAGGGAGAGCTGTCAATCATTGTATGTGGGCGGGATAATCAGGACTCTCACTGTCTGTTCTAGGAGTCCTGTCAGGATTTACTCTGCTTTTTAATCCTGCTCCATATAATATAAACCTCTTATAATATCATTCAGTACTCTCAGCAGTGCAGTAGACATATGGTATACCTATGACCAGGCTAGGATTGTAACAGTACTTTTTATTTGTAACACTAGGCGACCATTACCTATTGTGAATAGGGTATTCTTTGCTATCAATATGTAGTTACTAGAGAATAAGCGAGTAGTATTTGATCGAGTAGGTATTCAATCGAATACTATGGTATTCGAAATATTCGTACTCAATCGAATACTACTAGCTATTCACAGTAAAAATTTGATTCTGAACCAGCGTTGATTGGCCGAATGCTATACAATGTATAGCATTTGGCCAATCAACTCTGTTTCTGCAGCAGGCTTGTCCTTGCTAGTCAGGAGAGCTGGCAGCTTGCTGTTACGAGGGAGCTCACGTTTTCTCATAGGAATGCATTGGCTAGCGCTGATTGGCCAGTGTACAGCATTCGGCAAATCAACGCTGGTTCTGCCAGAGGCTAGTCTGTGAGGAGGCGGAGTCTAAGATTGGACCACAGCAGTCTCCATAGTGGTCCAATCCTAGACTCCACCTCCTCACAGATGAGCCTCCGGCAGAACCAGCGTTGATTGGCCGAATGCTGTACACTGGCCAATCAACGCTGGTCAATGCATTTCTAAGACAAAAAAGTCAGCTGCCTCGTAACAGCAAGCTGCCAGCTCTCCTGACTAGCAAGGACGAGCCTGCTGCAGAAACAGAGTTGATTTGCCACAGGCTCGTCTTTGCTAGTCGGGAGAGCTGGCAGCTTATGGTTACGAGGGAGCTTACCTTTTATCAGCGCAACTGCAAGCACTGTGCAGTTAAAGAGCATGTACCCCATAGACTATAATGGGGTCCGTGCGCTTTAACTGCGCAGCGCTTCTCCTAAACACTCTCCTCCTGCTACTCGTGGACTTGGTGACTCTCCTTTAGTCAAATAGTGGTTTCCCCTGAAACAAGCATTTTTCCCATAGACTATAATGGAATTCGATTTTCGATTGAGTAGTCAAATATTGAGGTTCTACTCAAAACGAATATTGAATCTCGAATATTTCACTGTTTGCTCATCTCTACTAGTTATCTATACTATTCGGTACAATATACATTGTATAGCCAATTTTGGTGAAGGGGTTCATGCATATATTTGTTTTATATGGAGCCTTAACATTACTTCCACAGGGGTGCACGAGCCTTTACCGCACCTCAGTATGGTTCCAATTTTTATACGTTGGCAAGTAATAAAAAATAAATAATATAGTCTGTATTTAACTCTGTTTTCCATAGAAGTATTATATTGTTGCAGCACAATTACAATGTATACGCTAACCCTAAGAGGCTCCATTTGTTCTATTACGTATAATGTTCTAATAACTGTTTTGTACTTATAGTACTGACACAGTGAGAACACTGTTGTCTTAGATACATCCAAACATAACTTTTCGAGTTTTAACATTTCCGTACACATACTGTTCCAATATCCAAGTTACATGACTCTTCACTCGTCGTGTTGTTTTCAGCAGACCGGTTGATTATCTTACCGATGTGTCCTCCTTACCACATCTTAAGCAGCTGTTCTAAACACAACATGATTTCGTAACAAATTATCACAAAGTGATGTGTTAACTATCTTATTTGTGAATATGGGCGACCACTGAGGTCGGGAGCCTAAATGAATAGTTCATGTGAATTTAAGAAACTTTATAATAAATCTTGTGAAAAAAATGCATTTCCATCTGTGCTGGTTAAACTTCTATTTCCTCCATATCTACACTCAGACTGTATACTTATATAGTATATTCTTATATTCACATGAATTATTCATTTATCAAAGTGGTTTTATAATTGGTACATATATGGAGGTGTGACAACTCCAACAGGAGAGAGGGAGAAGCCGCCGGCGCTTCTTCATCTGTAGAGGCTGTGAGCTGTAGTTGGGTTTGGTAAGCGAGGCCGCAGGCCCGCGAACTCCACAAACACTATCATTATACTCTGAAAAGACTCCTCGAGTATAATGATCAGAGATTAGGAGAGGTGAAGAAACATAAAAAACACTGTTACTTACCCTTCCTGGTTCTGGTTGGCTTTTGGGCCTACTTGGAGAAGTTACAGACGTTACAAGGACCTGCACCCTTATGTGTCGCGACGCAAGCCCCGGCTCAAGTGACATCTCTTCCATCATTGAAGATGGCTGACATCTGTAGGGAGTGCACTGGAGACCAGGAGAGGTAACAGTGTTTTTTATGTTTGTATCCTCCCCTGGGTCTCCAATTATTATACTCTGGGGTTCAAAAAGAATCATTGCCCTCTTTGGATCAACAAGACTCCTTGCTCCAAATTGATTGGTGATATCTCAGCAATGGAGAAGGTGATTCACACTTGGAAAACACTGTAGGATTTAGGTGACCCCATCCTGAAGGTCTGGGTTGGCGTGCTTGGTTCTGGTGACAACTCCCTTTAAGAGTACATATTGGATCATATTGGATCATTTGTACAAACTATGTATTTATTACGTCCACAGTGCGATGTTGAAATTTCAATAGGGTAGACTATTCTCTCTTCCCTTATAGGAAAATACAATGTCTAATGACAAACCCCTCACTGTAACACACGCAGCAGATCCGAGCTTAGTAAAACGCACCATCCAAATGTGCCATTACTCATGTGACAATGTAAGCTCAACTCCAATATAACCATGTGTTAACAAAAGCCAGCTCTGCTTCATCCGTTTTATCTATATTACTGTGTTTGTAATAACCAATATCGACACGACATGATTCACCCAGCTCGCTGCTAGAACACATTACCCAATAGGCCCACCACCATAAAGCCCTGGAAGTGTAATAAAACCTCTAATGTACATGCAACAACCCTTTGCTTCTAATTTTGTCATCCACTAAATGCCTCCTTTTCAGCCCTGTTTTCTGCCAGTACTTACCAGTTTGCCAACTGCACACATTGCCTCCCAGACATCAGACAAAAATTCTACAAGACTGCTGTGCAAGCGTACGCTAATTAACCATCAGCTTAATTAGACAATTTACTGTGTAATTAGCAGCCAATTAGTCAACACCTCTCAGATCTTATTGACTGCTGTGACAGCCTCCTCTACTTTGCACATTCCAATACACAAGTTACCTTGCTCTTCACTATTCCGACCCTTCTAACAAAAAACACAGGACAGTCGACAGTCATTATTCTCACAGCTCTACAAACAAAGTAGAAGATAAATCAATACTTTCCTTTTCCAATTATTGTATTGTTTACCGGATTCCATTTGGCACGGCCATACAAGGGCTAAAAAATGCCAAGCATTATTACTGTCGTTGTTGTGTTTTAATGACCTTTTATCTTGACCTAATAAAAGTTAACCTTACAGATTAATGGCTATAGCGGAATTTATTGAATATTATAAATGACCAGGAAAGTTTTGACATTTACCACAAGAGAGAATGGGATGTTTACCATCCAGCAATTATCATTATTAAACTAGAACTGATTACAGGAAGGCTTTTATCTGCTCCAATGACGGATTACATGACTGTATAATCATATGGCTCAAAACTGGATTTCTGAATGTCCGTGTGGCTGTCAATAAAGTTTTTACAATTTTTTAATATTATGTACGTGTTTAGGGTATTTATAAATTTCTATGTGTACTATTTATTTTGCTTCGATATGTTTGTATATTGTTTTATTTCTATAACTTTATATTACTTATATATGTTTATAGAACTTATCTATATCTTTATATTATTTATTTTTATAATATCTTTATAATATTTTAGAATAGCTTTATTTTATATAGTTATGTTATTTATAAATTCATATGATACTATTCATTTGCTTATATGTTTATATTATTTATTTATTTATATTAGAGATAAGCGAGTAGTATTCGATCGAGTAGGTGTTCAGTCGAATACTACGGTATTCGAAATACTCATACTCGATCGAGTACCACTCGCTGTTCGATTGTAAAACTTCGATGCAGAACCAGCATTGATTGGCCAAATGCTATACAGTCGGCCAATCAACGCTGGTTCTTCTCCTACCTTTAGAAGTCTTCTCCGTGCAGCTTCCCTGCGGCGTCTTCCAGCTCTTCATTCACTCTGCCAGGCATCGGGCGCTTGTAGTACAGGCATGCGCAGTCGGCTCTGCCCAGGCCCGATGCCTGGCAGAGTGAATTCAGAGCCAGAAGATGCCGCGGGGACGCTGCACGGAGAAGACTTCTCAGAGGATCCAGCCCGACCCTCACTCGTGGACTTGGTAAGTATAATTTGATAGAATGTTGCCTACCCCTGAAACGAGCATTTTCCCCCATAGACTATAATAGGGTTCGATATTCGATTCGAGTAGTTGAATATTGAGGGGCTACTTGAAACGAATATCGAACCTCGGACATTTTACTGTTCGCTCATCTCTAATTTATATCTTTATATTTTTTATTTACATAATATATTTACATTATTTATATGTGTTTATTATTTATTTATTATCTATTTATATCGTTATATTATTTATTTTTATAATATATTTGTAATATTTTATATAATATCTTTATTTTATATATTTATGTTATTTATAAATCTAGATGCACACTATTTATTTTGCTTAGATATCTTTATATTATTCATTTCTATCATTTATTTATATTATTTATTGATATTGTTATTATTTAAGAATTTGCATATTATCTATTTATATGTTTATACTATTTATTCTGCTTAGATATGTTTATATTATTTATTACTATAATATCTGTATATTATTTATATATTTATGATATTTATATGTATACTATTTATTTGTATATATATATATATATATATATATATATATATATATATCTTTATATATCATTTATTTATATATAATATCTTTATATTATTTGTATACTTAGGTTATTTATACATGTTTATGTACACTATTTATTTGGCTTATATATGTTTGTATTATTTATTTATATTGTTATTATTTAAGCATTTGCATATGACTTATTTATAAATATTTCAATTATTTATTTATATTATTTACTTATCTTATAGGATGCTTATACCGTTTACATCTGTTATTAATGGAGGTATAACTGTGGATGACAGATCCCACTGACTAAGAATAGGCCCATCAGGTTTCTGTCAGGATAAAGGAAAAAATAGCCCAGCTGGCAACGTTATTCTTGCTATTAAAAAGCAACAGGAACCCAAAGGAATGGAGAGTGGCAGTAACATGAACAGAGCCTTAAGCTTATTCAATTTGTTTTGGGTTCACTGGTAGAAAAAGTAAGTGGATATTCAATCTGTATGTGATGAACATGATGAATTAAGGCTATGCTCTGCATATATTAAAGGGAATGCATTGCCAATTCTTTACATCGTTTGTCAAACCCAAATAGTGAACTATATCACTTGTTTTCTAAACTGTATTTTCAGATTTTTTAAATTATATTTTCTGTATGTGATTATGGGGCCGCCCATCTTTCCTGAGCCTCTGCTCTGTTAACAGTATTGAGTGATATGCTTTGCATCATAGATTTGGCCATGGGTAGCAATAGTCTGGAACTGCCCATTGTGATCTATGTTATAGTTTCCTAGTCCTGTTCTGTAGAGGAAGGGTGGGGGTGCATAAGCTGTGAAATCATCTAGTGACAGTAGTAGATGTAAGGACTAGAGATGAGCGGTACTCATACTACGATACTACGGTATTCGAAATACTCGTACTCGATCGAGTACTACTAGCTGTTCAAAGTTAAGATTCGATGCAGAACCAGTGTTGATTGGCAGAATGCTATACATTACCAATCAACGCTGGTTCTTCTCTTACCTTTAGAAGTCTTCTCCCTGCGCAGCGTCCCCGCGGCGTCTTCCGGCTCTGCATTCACTCTGCTTAGGCATCGGGCCTGGGCAGAGCCGACTGTGCATGTCCGCGCGGGCATGCGCAGTCGGCTCTGCCTACGCCCGATGCCTAGCAGAGTGACTTCAAGGCCGGAAGAGGACGCAGGGACACTGCACAGGGAGAAGAATTTGGTAAGTAGAATTTGATCGAATGTTGCCTACCCCTGAAACGAGCATTTCCCCCCATAGACTATAATGGGGTTCGAAACCCATTCGAACAGTGAGCGGCTGTTCGAATCGGATTTCGAACCTCGAACATTTTAGTGTTCGCTCATCTCTAGTAAGGACTTGTTCAGACATGAGTGTTTTGGTAAGTGTTTTTTTTGTAAATCACTGACAAAAACACTTCTGTGTGCTTAAGGTCCAATTATGGAGCTCTGTGGGTTTTGTCTGTAGAGCTGTTATCTTCTATTGTAATAATGTGACATAAACAAGGTGTAACATCTTTGCCTTTTCGGGCCTCTGCACAACCCTCTGGTCACACACTGTGGTGCAGGAGGCGTATTCAGTTATGATACATTATGTTAGGTTCTTTTTGCACTGAACACTGTTCTGTTCCCTCACTTCTTTTTTTTAAATGTAGATTGTGAGTCCCATGTGGGAATCACAATGTACTATTTTATTAATTTATTTATTATTTTTTCCTATCAGTATGTCTTTGTAGAATGGGAGGAAATCCACACAAACACGCGGAAAACATACAAACTCCGTGTAGATGTTGTTCCTGGCAGGATTCAAACCCAGGACTCCAGCGCTGCAAGGCTGCAGTGCTAACCACTGAACCACTGTGTTGCCCCTCTGTTTCCTCACTTCTATAAACATCACACCCATCTCTTAGACCTTTGTTTCCCTCTGCTCCTCATATAGTTAATCTCACCCATTCTTGTGTGATTGACATCTTTCCTTCCAATCAAATCAGGGGCGGGTTCTTTCTTCCTCTACATTGTTTTCCCACCCTCACCTTAGTGCTATTTGCCTTTCAGCGCATGCTGGCAATATATTGTTACTGCTTGTATATACATTTCTGACCTTTGGCTTTTCTTGTGACTACTCTCTTGGATTTAGATTCTGTACTTTGTTGCTCGACTAGTTCTGGCTAGCTGACCTCCTGTTTGTTGTTGTTGTTTGTCTTGTTTGCATTCTGTGTTATCACCTATATTATAAGAAGGGAAAACCTCTCAGTTGTCCTCTTTCGACTAGGGCCGTGAATCAAGTAGACAGGGACAGGGGATGGGTTCAGCTTAGGATTCACTGTCTCGTTCCTAAGAAAACTCCTACAGAATTGACAATTGGCAGTCTATTTTAGGCTTAGTGGCTAAAGTGAAAATTGCTGATTTTTTTTAACAATTTTTAAACCAAGATAGTGACATGGATTTTTTTTAAATGTCACCAAAATTAAAAACGTATTTTAAAAATAGGTCATTTTCTGTTCTGTCCTTTATATTTCACATTTCTTTTGAGTCCATTCCTGGCCATGGCTCAAAAAAACTTAATCAAAAATTGTTCATGCACATATTAAATAAATATTATTTCCACTTGTGCACATGATGTATTCTCTTTAAGGCCTCAAGGACATGGCCCTGTTACAACCCCGTCATGCTTCTAGTTGTACAGAGCAACATGATATGGTCTATAGGACCTTAACTCTATAATATCTGAGGGATATGGTGCCGTTTTATGTTGGATTCATATAGAATATGGAAGAAAAAAATGTAATATGTTTAATATTTTATAGAAATCTTTCCTCTAGGGAACAACATTTCAGTAATATAGTACCACATGGTGCGCCTATACTGTAGATCAATACCTGGGACTTCTGACACTGTACAGGCTATGACTACCCAACTCTGGTCCATGTATGAGCTCTAATTGTGAAAATGGGGATAATAGCCATACTATAATCTACTTTATTAGTAGTACATAGCAATATAATTAGTAATCTATCTATCTATCTATCTATCTATCTATCTATCTATCTATCTATCTATCTATCTATCTATCTATCCATCCATCCATCCATCCATCCATCTATCTATCTATCTATCTATCTATCTATCTAATATATCTATCATATCTATTTTTTTTATCTATCTATCTATCTATCTATCTATCTATCTATCTATCTATGAAGTGGAAAAAATAGCAGCACTCCAACATTTTAAAAAAGTGTGGGTTTATTCCAAGTAGCGACGTTTCAGTTCTTATCCGAACCTTTTTCAAGCTTTGGCTTTGCACCCTGTTTGTATGCTGTGCTGCTTCTGCATCTATCTATCTATCGATCTATCTATCTATCTATCTATCTATCTATCTATCTATCTATCTATCATTGCTCTTTCTATGGTATAGTACATAGCTATATAACTATCTACCTACATTATCTATCTTCAGTATTTATCTACAGTATCTATAGTCTATCTATCTATCTATCTATCTATCTATCTATCTATCTATTTATCCATCCATCCATCCATCCTCTATCAATTGTTTAGTTACACTGCAGTAGGTATTTCACTTTCTTCCCAAGTCAATAATCCATGTATTGTGCCTTGAGTATTGGTTGTTTGAGGAATTATCTGGAGACTTGTGATCCATTGCAGTGTCTTTTATCACCAGGTAGGAGTTTTCTAAAGGGCACAGTGGCATTTCTGCATAGTTTCACACAGAGAAAATAGCTCCTTTTAATAAGTCCATCAGGTGTTTAATTGTTTAAAGTCTCTATCATGAAGAAGCAAAACTGCAGACTGGAGAACAGATTAGTGAACAATCTCCCTCTAATGCGTACAAGAAGCTTTTATCCCTTTCAGAAAAAAAAAAAAACACTTAAAGGGAAACTATTTTAGAAAATATATATGTACTTGGCGGTAAAATCGCTTAGCAGTAAATATGCTAAAAGATGAAAAAACGTACAGTGCATTGACTAGAATGTGTATATAACAATGTTCAAAGAGGTTTTCCCATGAATATCACCATATCTAAATTTATAAACAATGAAAAGCCAAATATTTTTGCAAAAATAAATGAACATTTTTCAGAATTTTTTTTTATTTATTCTCGAGTGGCAACAGTCGTTTTTTTTTAAGATTGGTTACCAATGATCCAACCATGAGTGCAGGAATTTTCTATGGCCTGCCACTAATCAGAAAGCCAACCATGATGTCCTTGTTGTGGACAAGTTATCAGACAGGGACACTACATGTATGAGACAAAAACTTGGCCCAATAATGAAACCAGACAATAGAAATTTCCTGTATTCATGGTTGACTCCACTGGCAACCATTCAAGATGAAAAAAGTCACCCTTAAGGTGATGAAGGATATCTGCAAAAATTCTGCAAAAAGTTTCGGTATTATTTGCCAAAATTTTATCTTTTAATTGTCTATAAACTTAAGTATTACAGATGAGTGAGTACCACTCGCTATTCGAATGGAAAAGTTTGACGCAGAACCAGCATTGATTGGCCGAATGCTATACAGTCGGCCAATCAACGCTGGTTCTTCTCCTACCTTTAGAAGTCTTCTCTGTGCAGCTTCCCCGCGGTGTCTTCTGGTTCTTCATTCACTCTGCCAGGCATTGGGCCTGGGCAGAGCCGACTGTGCATGTCCGCTTGTAGACTATAATAGGGTTCGATATTCGATTCAAGTAGTCGAATATTGAGGGGCTACTTGAAAGGAATATCGAACCTCGGACATTTTACTGTTTGCTCATCTCTACTGAGGACATCTCTATTTATGACCCACACATATAAAAGTAGAGCGGGCATGCGCAGTCGGCTCTGCCCAGGCCCGATGCCTGACAGAGTGAACAAAGAGCTGGAAGATGCCGCGGGGACGGTGCAAGGAGGATCCAGCCCGACCCTCACTCGTGGACTTGGTAAGTATAATTTGATCGAACGTTGCCTACCCCTGAAATGAGCATTTTCCCCCCATAGACTATAATAGGGTTCGATATTCAATTTGAGTAGTCGAATATTGAGGGGCTACTCGAAACGAATATCGAACCTTGAACATTTTACTGTTCGCTCATCTCTATTAAGTATGGTTATGGTTATGGGCAAACCCCTTTAAGAACACTGAATGGGTATATTTCTTACTTCAATATACAGTTTCATGGTTGGTTGGGTCAACAGGTTCATTGACATACAATAGAGACAACATTAAAGGGTGGGAAATGGTGTATTCCACCTAGACATGGCACAAAGTGACTCAATACATTACAGAGGCCCATAGTAGGGAAATTCAACTGGAAAAGAATCTAAATTGCACAAATTCCATGTGGAATTTAATAACAAAAAGTTAAAAGTCAGGTGGTAATAAATTTAGATGAAAAAGGAGGAATTTCGGAGGGATTTCTGGGAAACAGCCAGGAGAGTTCCTTGGCAAGGCCGTGCCTAGAAGGCATAATTTAGATACGATACAAGATGGAAGTGAATGTAAAGGAAATTTGTCACCAGAAGAGTTCGTATTAAACTATAATCCCTATTGGGAAGCAAAAATAAATAATTGTATTCATGTGATCCCCTGCTCTCTGACCATAATTCTGACAGTAATTCAGTAGGGAAGGCTCTGTTAACAGACTCCATTTAATTTTTTTCAGCTATATTGTATGAGTGACTTAGGTGTGTTTAGACTCGATCTCATGTAAAAAAAAAAATGTACATTGTAATTAGGGTTGAGCGATCAGGATAAGAAAAGATCGGATTCCGATCGGTGATCAAGCAAATTTTGGGATTGGGAGCAGCTGGAAAATGATCGGAAATTGGATTTTGAAATCTCAAGATCAGCTCAACCCTAAAAGTGACTTTTCCCATAGAGAAACATTGACTAGGGTTGAGCGATTGGGACTGGAAAAGATCAGATGCCAATCGACAATCAATCAAATTTCACATTCGGGATCGGCTGGAAAATGATCAGAAATTGGATTTTCAAATTGTTCCTGAAATCTCAAGATCGGCTCAACCTTAATTGTGATCCCTATATGGGGCTCACAATCTACATCAGGGGTAGGGAACCTTCGGCTCTCCAGTTGCTGTGAATCTACAACTCCCAACATGCTCCATTCACTTCTAAGGGAGTTCCAAGAACAGCAGAGCAAGTATGCATGCTGGGAGTTGTAGCTAGCCCTGACCTACATTAAAAAAAATAATAGTGCTATAGTCCGCTCTCTATGATGCTGTGCCTATGCTCAGCTGATGCAGACGTATCTCTGCTTTAAGAAGCTCTCCTTTTCCTTCCCCTCCCCTCTCCACAGACTTCTATTGTACAGACTTTATCATTGGCAGAAGGAGGTAAATAAGTGAATAAAAAGTCACTTTTGTTTAAACAGGTACATTATAAAGTTTGTTATATGTTATTTTCACTATGAGTTTGTGAAAAATAGTAGCGTTCCTACGTGCTCTAATGGTCTATACATTTTATTTCACCTTTGTTATAATATACCACTGACAATGTACATTTACAGTATATAAGACAATGGGACAATGGCTCCGGATTGACTTCATGTTGTAAGACTGACCTTGACAAAATCTATACCGGCTCTACTTCAATGCGAGAGCTCAGACGTCAGGAGGAGGGCTCTGACATGAATGGTAATGTTTCCTTGTAAAATTGTAAAAGCACTTGATATTTTAACGATTAAACACTTGGTAAACAGATTTTTGTAACATAATCACACTAATTATGCCGAGAATCTAGAAGAGATTATCTTTCCCTTATGGCCTTCTTAAACTGATGCAGTTTTAGCTGATTTAAGCAAGCTTCACATGGAAGAAAGTCATATTTCTCCGCAGCTTACCCAAGATCCAATTAATCAATAAGTAATTGCTTTTAAATAAACTGCGAGTCCATCACTGGTGTGAATGAAGAACGTTCTATATTACTGCAGCATAAATCACAAAAATACAGAAAATAAGGAAACCTCAAAAATCAACATTTGTAAGGAATAAGATTTAAGGGAAAATATATTGAGATTTTTCGAGCGCCTATGTATTTGGGAGCACTGCTGGTATTATTATGCTGACTGGTAATCCAATGGGTATTCATTTAATGAATAATACAGTTAGTGTTGATTTTATACATAGGGTCAAACATTGTTAAAGGGATTTTCTGGGCTAAAAATATTGATGACCTATCCTAATGATAGGTCACCAATATCAGATTGTTGTTAGTCCGACACCCACCAACCCCATAGATTAGCTGTTCTCAGCAGATGATACACAGAAAATGAAGTCGGAATCAGATAGATCTA
Organism: Leptodactylus fuscus; assembly: GCF_031893055.1. Taxonomy (NCBI): domain Eukaryota; kingdom Metazoa; phylum Chordata; class Amphibia; order Anura; family Leptodactylidae; genus Leptodactylus; species Leptodactylus fuscus. Next base: position 72,890,019 of record NC_134273.1, on the reverse strand, counting down.
TTGGCTCTATATAAATAAAATGTATCATTAATACCACCATGTCTAGTACTTGGACCAATGTCTATTTTCCTGTTTCTACAAAAAAAAAAAAAAACTACAGAGCTAATGGACCTTCTATGCCCTTACACTGTGAGGATGATGTCATCAAAGATCACCAACTTCTGCTGATAACACTGGGGCTGGTAATAGGGGCATGGTCACCTGACTGTAAAAGAGGGGTAGTAGGGGCAGTGCTTAAATTGGAAAAAAAAAAACTATTTAGGGGGAACTCTGGAATAATTAATCCCCCCAAAGACCCCAACCGACTGAGTGACCCCTCCCTACACACAGTAGTATGCCCATAGTGTCCCCTGCACACAGTATTATGCCCATAGTGGCCCCTGCACACAGTATTATGCCCCATAGTGGCCCCTGCACACAGTATTATGCCCCATAGTGGCCCCTGCACACAGTATTATGCCCCATAGTGGTCCCTGCATACAGTATTATGCCCTATAGTGGTTCCTGCACACAGTATTATGCCCCATAGTGGCCCCTGCACACAGTATTATGCCCCATAGTGGTCCCTGCATACAGTATTATGCCCCATAGTGGTTCCTGCACACAGTATTATGCCCCATAGTGGCCCCTGCACACAGTATTATGCCCCATAGTGGTCCCTGCATAAAGTATTATGCCCCATAGTGGTTCCTGCATACAGTATTATGCCCCATAGTGGTCCCTGCATACAGTATTATGCCCCATAGTGGCTCCTGCATACAGTATTATGCCACATATTGGCCCCTGCACACAGTATTATCCCCCATAGTGGCCCCTCCACACAGTATTATGCCCTATAGTGGCCCCTGTACACAGTATTATACTCCATAGTGGCCCCTGCACACAGTATTATGTCCCATTTTGGACCACCCTTGTACAATTATCATAGTCTGAGGTCTTTTCAGACTCCATAGTCGGAGACCTAGAGGAGTATACAAACATAAAAAGCAATGTTACTTACCTTTCCTGGGCTCCAGCGCACTCCAGCTGATCTGGGCTATCTTCAGTTATGGAAGAGATGTCAATGAGCCGGGCTTGCGTCGAAATGGATAAGGATGCAAGCCCCGGCCCACATGATGTCTTCGACATCTACAAATAGGACTGAAGCCTTCCAGAGCCAGGAGAGGTAAGTACCAGTGTTTTTTATGTTCTGCATTCTGCTTCAGACACATTTTATTATTAAGGCTTTGATTTCTTTATACCCGAAACACTGAATGACAGTTTGTAATTATGCCGGGACTGAGATTCGGTGCGTTGCAGCCCAATTTAAGCACTGACTAAGGACATTATAAAAGGGAGGACCTATAGGGAGCAGTTTATGTTAGAGGTGGGGGAAACGGGGAGGCATGTTTTATAAGAGAGTTAAGATAAAAAACAGAGTGAGACTTTGATAGATCAGAGGACATATGATAAATCTCAATAGTATCTACAAGCAGCAGGGAGAGACCTCTGGTTTGCACAGAAATACATGCAAGAAAAAAGAGGTGACACTGTGGTCATGTGACTTATTAAAGAAGGTAAAAAGCAAGATAAGGGGAATCCCTGGGAGTATATAATTATTTAAGGGGTAACATTCAGACAATATACTCACAAATATACTCACTTCTACTATTTATGCATGATATTGTCTATTATAAAGCAGCTACTAATGGGATCATGGATTCTGTTTTAATCATCTGCAACACATTTTAATGGACTATTGAATCAATATTTAATACTACCATGTGTTTAAACTGCTATTATACTGTTTGGCTATTGCACAATGGTTGTATTGGACGATGTTTCAACTATGGGAACTCTTTCTAATTGCTAGAACAAAGCAGTAGTGGCCACTGTACCTGTTGCCCATTGATACTGAGGATTGACAGTGTGGTTGCCCCAAAAATGGCACTGGAGAAGACAGCATTGTGGCATTGTGAAGTCCCTGCCCTTGTGTTTGGCAAGGATTATGGTTGTCACATCCCCACCAATAAATATTGGTGATATATGCTTGTGATATGCTAATAATATCTAGGCTTAGGCAATCTCTTTAAGTCTGGGCCCCATGGGACGGAAACGCCGTGATTGTCCCGTGGTGAAGACGGCGCAGGAAAAATTGTGGTATTTTACAGCAAGGGCAAAGTGCATGTGATTCTAGGAAATACCATGCTGAGTTTGTGGAAAAAAATGCGGTGCAGCCAAACCACGATTTCCAAAGCCCGTGAGGTTTTGGAAATCGCAACATGTCAATTATACCTACGGAAACGCGGTAGTTTCCCCGTAGATATAAATGTAACAGAAAGTCTGCGAAGGAAAACTCTGTGAACTTTCTGTCTAAAGCTTTGCAGGAAGTACCGCGATGCGTTGCCACAGCGGTTTTTCCCACAGCGCTTTTTTGTTGCAAGACATCCTGTGTGGCCTTAGCTATATGGGTTATCTGTCCCCAAATGCATTCTGCCCCACAGGATAGGTCATCAGTATCTGATCTGTGGGTGTCCAACATTTTGACCCTCATACAGATCAGATCGTCCAGGCACCGTGAGCTGTGGCAGTGAATGGGAAACAGACGCCATCTGCTCCTATACAAGTAATAGGAATGGAGCTGCAGTTCCCTGGCTCCACCACTCTACAAAGGATGGGGCTGTGGCTTCACTTTTATTACTTGAATAGGAGCACAGTGCAAACACTATTCATCCACTGATTTGACTTCTAGCGCCTGGAGACTGATATTTGTGTCGTCCTGGTGTCAGACCCCCCACCAATAATATACTCATGGCCTATCCTGTGTATAAGTCATTAGTATGGAAAACGTACACAGTTCAGTGATATGAATATGACCACCGTCTACTTTTGACGTCAACACTAAATAACCAATCGCAGAAGGCACGTGTCATCAGCCATCTGGGTGCGCTCATCATTGAGGAAGGCACGATGGATCAACACAAGTATGCATCTATCCTTGCGGACCATGTTCACCCCTACATGTGAAATGTTTTTCCTTAGGATGATGGCATCTACCAGCAGGACAATGCGATGTGTCATAAAGCTTTCAGTGTACGTGTGTGGTTGGAGGAGCACCAGGAGGAGTTTACTGTACTCCCTTGTCCAGCAAATTCCCCGGACTTGAACCCAATCGAGAATCTGTGGGACTACCTCGATCGCGCCATGGATGCTCAACCGCGTAACTTAGCGCAGCTGGACATGGCACTGGAGTCGGCATGGCTCAACATCCCAGTGACATCATCACAACACCCCCTCTCTTCCTGCACGTCTTGCAGCGGTCCGCTCTGCCAAAGGGGGTTATTCTGGATTTTGACAGGTGGTCACATTAATGGGACTGTACTGTGTATTTGGAACTATCAAACCCCTTTAATAATAGGGTCAAGTGTGTTATGCATCAGAAGAAATTGTATTTACAATCATTAAAATGCAACATTGTACTAAGATTCTAAGAACATGAAGCCCTGGATTTGTTCCCATTCCATATTTTGATTTTTTCGCATAAAACGCGGGTTAACGGTTTTATTCTGCATAAACCTCTACCAGTCTTTTTGCATTTACATAGAAGCAAGAGGAGAAATAAAACAGTGCCGAATTCTACTGGTATGCAGCCAAGCCATGTAATCTTAACATTAATGATCTGATCATTTATCTCCCTTAAGACGGCACTGCTTACGCTCTACAGTATATCAGTCTCACAATAAAGAAGAATGCCGCTGCTTACCGAGATATCAACTGGCATTTCACTTCAAGTCAATGGTCTATTTTTGTTACAGCATATTAGACTACAATCTGGCATCTACAAATGTCAGAGGTATAAAAAGTTGGGAGAAAAAAAAAACCTGATTCAAAACAAAGCACACAATTTCCAATATGAAATAAAAAAAAATAGTCAATTGACCCTTTTATTGCTGGTTACATAGAAATGTATTCAATGTTCTCCGCTTGAGAGAGAATGAATTATATTTACAACGGATATCCAAGTAATATTCAGCTGTCAATCTCAAAGCAACAACCAGGGAGAAATGATGTCAGCAGGACAGGATAATAAAATTCCAAGCAGATGTTCAGCCAGGGCTCTAATTTTTTCCTCTATTCCCTCGGTAAGCATTTAATTTCTTTATTATATGCAAGCTAGGCAAATTGTACTTCATCAAAACTGTATTGTGAAATTTTAATATTTCATATCATAACAAAACTACGCAGAGCAACCTTTCTCATAATAGGAACATCAGAATTTCAAATGTCAAGTCTCTCCATTGCAATACATTTTAAATAGCTGTTTTTAACTTTGCACCGCGATGCTGGAGAATTTAAGGGGTGCCTTGACTTTTTAGGAGAAATTCAAATTTGGTATTTTTGGGATTTGATATTCCTTATAAGACAAGGTATCATCAATTACTAGAAATTGTATTTGTATTAGGGGAAGACAATAATAAGGACGTTCTATAGATGCAGTTTTCACTTTTCAGGATCGATTTTAAAATCTGATTTCCGATCATTTTTCATTCGAACCCGATCTCGATCCCAATTCCGATCCCAATGCAAGTCAATGGGATTTTTTATTAATCGGAGATCGGATTTTAAAAGCAATCCTACCCCCTGGTGTCCACTTACCTCCAGAGATGGCTGGTCCTGTGCCCCGTGCCTTCATTCTTCGCCTCACTGCTGCTCCACACTGCTTTTCTTCCTTCGCTGCCCCCTCCCTGCCAGGTTAGGAGAGTGTGGGCGGATACTGGGAGGGGAGACGTCACGTCTCCCCGCCCTGTACCCGCCCACACTCTAAGCCACAAGCCCCGCCTACCTAGCGCTTTAAACACTAACCTGGGAGGCGGGGGCAGCAAGGCAAGAAGAAGGAGGGCACTGGAGCAGCCATCTCTAGAGGTAAGTAGCTCCTAGAGATTTAGTTTAGCCTTCTATTTGAATGAATGGAGGCAGCCGGCGCGCAGGGGGTTAAGGCTGTGTGTCGGCTGCTTCCATTCATTCCTATGGAACAGCGTATACTCAGTGTGAAGGCTAAGCAAAGCATTGTGGGAAAAATCACCGATCTCGATCCCACATAAAAAGATCATGTTCGGAATTCCGATGGCGATCGTGAAATTTTCTCGATTGCCGATCGGAATCCGATCTTTTCCGAACACGATCGCTCAACCCTACTAGCCGATCATAAGTAATACTAAGGTCTATTATGTATAGCACAGAGGCGAAACAATGGCAAAGGTTCACATCGCTTCTTACTTTGAAGTTGTATGGGAGTCACTTTAAGGAGTGTTCCAGATCCTTTTTTTCAATCCCTAGGGAGGTTAAGAAAATGAATACTATATAGACTTGTCCATTTGGCCAGGGATCCAGCAGAAAGTCTCCATGGCCTTTGCCTGGCCAACAGGATGTTGACCAATCCTTGACTAAATCGGGATTCTCTGTATAAATGGAACATCAGCATCAGTGGCCAATGATTTGCTGCCGGGCTCGTGTACTGTCAAAGGTAAACAGAGAACGTAAACCCAAATGGAGACTCCTTGTTGGATCCCCAGTTGACTAGACAAGTGAGTAAATAGTGTTTGTTATTTTAAGGGTCCCTAGGGGTTAAAATGACTTGGAATACCCCTTTGGCGGTCCATAGAGTGACATGCGCACGGTAGACACAGGAACATTCAGGTCTTTGGAGATGGACTTGTAGCCTTGAGATTGCTCATGCTTCCTCACAATTTTGCTTCTCAAGTCCTCAGACAGTTCTTTGGTCTTCTTTCTTTTCTCCATGCTCAATGTGGTGCACACAAGTACACAGGACAGAGGTTGAGTCAACTTTAATCCATTTCAACTGGCTGCAAGTGTGATTTAGTTATTGCCACCACCTGTTAGGTGCCTCAGGTAAGTAACAGGTGCTGTTAATTACACAAATTAGAGAAGCATCACATGATTTTTCAAGCAATGCCAATACTTTTGTCCACCCCCTTTTTTATCTTTGGTGTTGAATTATATCCAATTTGGCTTTTTGACAATTCTTTTTTGTGGTTTTCCATTGAAGACAAATTAAATGAAGATAATAATACCAAAGAATTTGTGCTTGCAATCATTTTCTGGAAGAAAATGAGTATTATCTGACAGAATTGCAGGGGTGCCAATACTTTTGGCTAACACTGTACATATGAATGATGATTTCAAATCTTCACCTTCATCCCCCTCCTCCATGTCATGTGCAGTGTGTGTAGCCTTTAATAGTCAGCTTAATTAAGCAGCTCTTTATAGTTCCAGATGTGACAACTTGTTAGTGTGTTATAAGCTTAAGGCTGAGTTTTCACATTCAGGCTGCTTATACAGCCAAAGCCACGAGTGGTTTGATACAGGAGGAGGAGTAGCACCTGTCCTTTCTATTTTCTTCATATACAGATGTAGCAGAGGTAACCTGAACTTCTGCAAGTGGGTACATTTCTGCATCACAATGTCTTATCACAGAAGACAATAAAAGCTAATGAAAAGTTATTGAAAAATGGAACCTGAGTTACGTAGAGTGGAAATGCTGCAAGTTCTAAAACCATTTGCAGCACATCAATAATACCTATAGAAATGGTAGCAGTTTCACTAAACTTCTGCGGACTTTCTGTGAACAGCACAGCAAGAAAAACTGCAATGCGTTTTCGCCTCAGTTTTTCCTGCAGTGCTTTTTCGCTACATCCCACTACGAGGGGGCTTAGCCTAAGGCCTTTTCCACCACGGGAAAAATCGCGGAGTTAGGGCAAAATGGATGGGATTCTAGTAAATCCAATGCCCACTTTGTGGTAAAAACCGGTACGGTTTTGGAAATTGCAGCATGCACCATATACCAATAGAAATGCCATAGGTATAATTGTAACAGAAAGTCCGTGGAGGAAAGCTCTGCGAACTTTCTGTCTAAAACGCTGCAGGAAGAACCGCGATGCGATGCCACTGGGGTTTTTCCCAAAGTGCTTTTTTGCTGCAGCCTTAGCCTAATAGTGGATTATGGGTGGCAAATTGTAAAAATTTGGGGTTTGGCCACACCTGAATTCATAATGAACCCAACTTGTTACGAACCGGACTAGTCATCCTTAGCCACTGCAGTGTTCTTATCCTATTAAGCCCCTTGAACCAGTTATTAGATAAGGTAAGGGCTCGTTCACATCTGCGCCCGGGACTTTATTATGCAGGTTTCCGTTTCCTGCACAAAACAGGGCAGGAGACAGAAAACTGCAGGACTCTTTCATACCCATTCATTTGAATGGGTTTGAAAAGTGTCCGGCCGTGAGCGCCGGTGAGTGTTTTATGTTCTCCGCGGCTAAACCGTTTTTTTTTTTTAAGCGGACACAGAGTCGGACATGCAGTACTCTGTGTCTGGTTTTTTTAAAAAAATGGTTTCGCCGCGGAGAGCATAAAACGCTCACCGGCGCTCACGGCCAGACTCGGCATGACAGGTTTCCTGATAACTGAAACCTGATAACGGAGACCCGAACGCTGGTGTGAACCCAGCATTAGTCTGTATTTGAGATGTATTCGTAAAGAACCTTGCCTCTATTCTGTGATGCTAATAGCAAAGGCTGGATAAAAACTGCCCACATTATTCTCTGCTCTGCATTCTATCCATCTTTCTGCTATTTAACAACCCCAGAAAGCTAGCCAATCCTTTACCGCTACCAAATTTCTCATAAATCAGCAAAGTAATATTTTACTTTATAAAATGACTCTAAGATGAAAGAAATTGACCTTGACAGTAGGAGAGGTTAAGTGGTCCGAAGGTTCTGCATGTGCTGCAGGCTCTGCTGCCCGCTTCTATTACATGCCGTCGTCTTCCACCGTTCCATAGTGAACAAGCTCATCATCTTGTATAGGAGCAGAAAAATCTATTGTGCTTGGGCCTTGCAGGACGACCTGCCTTTCCGCAGCAATTCGTAAAACTATTCTGCAGGCCTAACTAGAATACAATAACATAATAGGAAGTGGAAAAAGATCTTTGTGTAAAAATGGCCCAATTTCCAACACGGGAATCTCTGATACATCATCCCCCGGTCTATTCTTCTAAGTCGCACTATTAGGGGAAATGGTTTGCTAATGGTATATTAGGAAGCCATAAATAATGCACATTATGTACCTGCCATGCTGCAAAGTATATATCTGATATACATCCATTCATGGATCAGTAAGTCACGTCTCCACTTAACAATGATCATACATTATTCCAGCTAATGTGGAGTTCACCGCAGCACACAATTTAATGACTATATCCCTCTGTAAATAGACCTTCCATCTTCTCTTGGTTATTGCTACGTAAAATACTGCTGATTCAATGCATTCCCGGAGTATAGATTTTTAGCGTGCAATTAAATTTGCACATCATCGTGGCACTATTTTCGTAGTGGTTAAATGAGGTGAAAGGCAAGGAAAAAAAAATAGATGAAACGGGAACGTGAGATCTGCAGGAAACTTTGCCTGGACGATCACATCACTGAGTGCATGTAATGAAAAAACCTGTGCTGATTATTGAAAGTGACAGCCATACAAATCAATGCATGTCACCAGCAGAGTGAAAGCAGATGTCTCAGATTAATCAGAATTACACGTTCACGAGAGAGAGAAAAGCTTACAAAAAAAACGCCATCTAAATAAAAGCAAACATTATGCGATCTAAAGGAAAAGCTCGGCTTCCATGGCGCGGTTAGATCTAAAAAGCTCACTCATGTATTTTTGATACAATGTAACACATAGAAGCTAACTGACAATGAACTTTTATCTTTGAATTCGGCATCGATCGCGATATTGATCAAGAGTTGCTTGCCAATCGGACAATGCTTAAACTTAACTCAGCAGGTCAGAAGCCATATGAATATCAATACGCAGTTGCGATGCGGCGACAGTTGCTGCCGTAGTGTCTCTTTAATGTCTCAATTGAAAATGTTATCCGGTGTGTGCCTCAATAGAGACGCATCGGTTTTGTTTGGTTTCTGCGAGAAGTATCTAATTAGCGACTGGTATTTCCTAGCATAATCCACAGATTTATAGTGAAGGGTATTAAAATTGCAACATGTTATGGGTAAATTAATGCCTATCATGTGTTTCTTCATTAGGATTCTATGGAAAGAAAATCTCATTAGTATGGGACTTGGGAAACCTGAGCTCTTTCAAGTCAATTCTTCTTAGTAGGTTAAACAATAGATTTAAGCCCTTTCCTGGGCTGTAACAATTGATAATTCTAATGTGAAAATTAATATGCAAACCGTAGAATATGGCTTTCTAGCAGCCACCGATTTCCAAAGCAATTATCATTATGTTACTGCTATGAAGTCGCCTTGCTACTGTCTTTAATTGAAAAGTGTGTATGTTTTATGTATGATACAATGTAAATAGACAAAGAATATATACAGGGACTCCTCATACAATGTTGACTGAATTCCCAGGATACAAAATGGCTCTCGGCAACTCTTAACTTTCCACTAGAAAGGTTCATATGTAACAGCACATGCTTAAAATATGCAATAAGGGCTTATTAACATGTTCTATTCATGTTACAATAAAAAGCATAATATGACTACATTGTGAGGTTAAAGGGGCTGTGCAGGATTATAAAATGGCTGATCACTGGTTCTCAGGAAGTGACATCACATCCGTTGATCACACGGTCATGCTGAAGCTCACTTTCATTGATTTTAATGGAACTGAGCTGTAGCATTTCTATGTGACCAATGGATCACATAGTTGAGCAGTCAAGTTTTCTAATCCTGCACATACCCTTTATCCTGTAAGAGTGACTCCATTTGTCATGTCACAATGTACATTAGCATTTTACACCAGATGTTTCCAAAAAAAATTAAGGACGGGGCCCCACAGGCCAGAAACACCGCAGGAAAAATCACTGCATTATACAGTAAATGCAAAGTGGATGGGATTCATGATCATCCCATGCCCGCTTTGTGGGAAAACCACAGCACAGACACACTGCGATTTCCAAAACCGGCACAGTTTTGGAAATCGCAGCATGGCAATTATATTTACGGAAATGCCGGCGGCTTTCCCATAGATATAATGGTAACAGAAAGTCCTTGGAGGAAAGCTCTGTGAACTTTGTTGTGGGAAGAACCACGATGCGTTCCTGCCACGGTTGTTCCCGCAGTGCTTTAGCACAGCATTTCCAGCCCGTGGGGCCTTAGCCTAATTGTAGTAATAAGAAATTACCCATATCCAATCATTGGAGATAGCTGATGTTCAGCACTGAATGTGGTGGAGGTGCACATTTCCGACCTACCTCCCATTCAAACTGAGATACAAAACACCCCAGCTCTTGTGATCACCGGGACCCCAATTAATCAATAAGTTACCCTCTATCAGTCAATTGCTGGTAACTTTTCGTTACTTGAATTGTGAAGGGGCAGTGATAAGCCGCCACATAGTTTTTATACATATAGCAACTCTTTATAAAAGTTGTTACATGTACATACTGGTAAAATTTTTATGTAACTGGTTAAATTTTTGTGTAACAAAAATTCTGCAGCCCCTTACTACGGTCATTAATAATCTAGTCCTTCCATGATAGTTGTATTTAACTCATCTCTCAATGTTACATATGTTTCTAGAGTCCCTCACTCTTATAATTGTTGGGACATTGAGACCCCCCAAAAGTAGAGATGAGTGAGTAGTATTTGATCGAGTAGGTATTCAATCGAATACTACGGTATTCTAAATACTCGTACTCGATCGAGTACCACTCGCTATTCGAATGGAAAAGTTTGATGCAGAACCAGCATTGATTGGCCGAATGCTATACAGTCGGCCAATCAAGTAGGTTCTTCTCCTACCTTTGGAAGTCTTCTCCGTGCAGCTTCCCCGTGGCGTCTTCCGGCTCTGAATTCACTCTGCCAGGCATCGGGCCTGGGCAGAGCTGACTGTGCATGTCTGCTTGTAGTGCAGGCATGCGCAGTCAGCTCTGCCCAGGCCCGATACCTGGCAGAGTGAATTCAGAGCTGGAAGACGCCGCGGGGACACTGCAAGGAGAAGACTTCTCGGAGGATCCAGCCCGACCCTCACTCATTGACTTGGTAGGGTTCGATATTCGATTCGAGTAGTCGAATATTGAGGGGCTACTCGAAACGAATATCGAACCTCGAACATTTTACTGTTCGCTCATCTCTAGTAATAAGTGTAGATGATGGGAAACCCCATTTAATACCTAAACTACCAACAGTGTGCCTTATGCCATATAGTTTAATGATAATTGACACTTATTATCTGTACTATTTTGTCTTCTAGAAATCTTAAAACGAAAATAATTTCTCAAAAAGCAAAACACTTGATATATAGGAATGATAAAATAGCGATTTATATAGTCTAGTATTAAAAATGGTAACAAAAATGGCTTACCTTTTCCAGAGAGAATGTCTTTGTCAGAGCAAAACCCCATCCAGCCTCGAAGGCTCTACGGATCATCGGGGCACTGGTTGTTGGTGGAGCACTTGCCAGCCCAAATGGATTCAGAAATTTCAATCCAGCCATTTCCACACTGATATCCACCGTATCGATAGGTGTGTAGAACAATGGCAGCTCTGGTTTGCCAATTATAGACACTCCATGTAATCCCTATTCAAATACATGAAAACAATTACACATAACCTACAGCTACTAAAAAGCCAAATTTTGGCTTGTCCATATCACCAAGTTAATTGCCTATGAGAAAACGGGTCTAATATTCTGTGCAATTGCATAAAGTTTGTGAAGTGGACGTCTATGTGTGTGATAGCTTCTGCCACCAGGGAGCAATAATTAATTATCCTAATTGACTTTCACCTCACTGGATTATTCACACTAAGATATCTGCGCAAATTCATTAGACTTTATCTAAGACTAAATTAATTCTGCCACGTGGCTTGGAAGAATATATAGTATGCTCTGCAGATGGTTAAGCTTAGATTGTATGGAAGTATTACTTCACTATCAAACCTATATTATAGCTTGGGAAGGATAGCTCTATAATATATACTGCGACATATTTGCATTTCTGATCTGCATGTGTAACGCTAGGTTCACACTAGCGATCAGCTTTCCATTCTTCAGGTCCACTTGGGGATCCGAAAAATGGAAATTGAATCCACTTAAAAGCAGTTACACACTGAAATCTGTGGACCCCATAGTCTATAATGGGGTCCACTGGGTTTCCGTCTGGTTTCTGCCTGAAACACGCAGAGATAAAAGTCCTGCTTGAAGGACTTTTCTCTCCGTATGTTTCAAGTGTATTTGGGGACAGAATCCCCAAACGGAGTACAAACACTGGTGTGAATCCGGCCTAACACATATTAGATGGACTTGCAAATGCATTATAAAATGTCTCTGTACACCAGTCATACAACACATGCAGTCACATGACAATGTGCCTGGAGATTATCTTATGCTTGTGTGATACTTTAAACACATGGTTATCTCCCATTTTTTCCTTCAATGTAGTATTGGACATTGCACATTATATGCCTCTTATCTTCACCGCTTTCTGTTCCCCAACCCTCTCTTCCATCTATTTTCTAGAGGGATCATGTTTCACATGCTAAGCAGCAGCATATTGAGCAGTGTCTAGTGGGCAACAGAACAGCAGAGACACTTCTTAATTGCAGATATGTATTGTGTTGTGTTGTATTGTTACATGAGTACAGTGGGCATGCAGGCAACTTGCTAGAGACAATCTTTGAACGAGGGGAGAGGGCTCATGGAAACTGATCATCCTGTCCACACTAATATACAAATGTGATACATTCTTGCATAGAAACAGATAGTATAAGCAATGTCCCACACAGCATTTTTCTTAGATTTGTCCAGTTCACTGTTTTCAGTATATCTCAACATCTATAGATTATATCTTCTACCAAGTATTTAAGCTATGATGGGTTTCTTATTTTAATTGCCATAGCTATGATAGAACATGAACAAGGACAATGGAACACAGTTGGGGGGGGGGGCACAACACAGAATTATAGTTAGACTTTCCTTCACCCTATATCTATATAGCTTGACTACAATTTTAGAAAGCAATTTTGACAAAAATCCTCATGAACTATACAGGCCTTCTCCGGTTGCACCAACACTGATTTAGAAACATAGTTTCCCTGTGATCTTGTTTAGTTGTTTTATTGGGTTTAGGAGCCAAATCAAATGATTCATTGAATACATTGACGTAATTTTCTTAAATTTTGCAATTAATTTTAACTATGGTTGAGACCATGTTCTGTGTGGTGAGACTTCCCTGGGGAAAAAACTTTATGTATGTTCCTATGCCAAATTTCTTTGTGTTGTACATTAATGTAGTGGTTTCCTAGAAATGAAGAAATCTGCTATAGTATTAAGGTTGGAAACCGCTATAGTAAACCGATATAGCTCTATTCTATGCATACAGTACATCTACTGCAACTTTATATATATATAAGAATAATAGCATACCTGTATATACTGGTGAATATACCAAGACGCTTGCTTCCCATCATTAACTGATTCCACAGTTGTATTAGCCAAACCAGCAAGGTCACCTCCAGCAAATACTCCAGGTTCACTGGTCGCCATTGTCTCAGTGTTAATTTCAGGTAAACCCCATCTGTTAAACTTGACTGGTCTCATGGCTTCAATAACTATAATAAAAAAGTACACAAAGCATTATTTTTTCATTGATTGATTTTTTTAACTTGCTTATACAGCGACAACATATTCTGTAACACTTTCAGATACTGATATCACACACTGTACCATCTTTGCCTGTTTGGGTCTCTGCACCACCCTCCGTTCACATGCTGCAGCGCAGGAGGCGTGTTCAGTTCTGATTCTTTGCTTTAGGTTGTTGCTGTGTCTGAAAATTGCTCTATTCCATCATCTTTGTAACTGATTTCCCACCACACCGTCTCTTACACTTTTATTTCCCTCTGCTCCTCAAATAGTTAACCTTAGCTTTAGCTGTGTGATTGACAGCCTATCTGTCAATCAAGTCTGGGGCAGGTTTTAGACTTCCTATAAACAGGTCAACAGCCCACACAGGTTTGCTGGCTATTGTGACTCTGTCCTTACTAAGCAGTTCTCTTTGCTATTATATTTACTGACTTATGACCTTTGGATTTTCTTGTGACTACTCTTTTGGATTGCGTTTTGGTACTGCTTTGTCTTTCTGGCTTTGACCTTTAGCTTGCTAACTCCTCTTCTGTGTTGTGTAGTCTTGTCTACATTTTGTGTTGACACTTATCTAGGGAAAGGACTGTCACCCAGTTGTCCCTGTCATTGGGCCAGCGAAGCAAGTAGGTAGGGACAGGGGCTAGGTTGAGTTGAGATTAGGACTCACTGTTTCTGTCATTCCCTTACTCCCAGGTTTCAGCAGCAGCAATGGGGAATTGCTCAACTAGTAATTCCCTTACACTCGCTGTCCCAAGTCCCATCTAGGGCTTATAACATAAATTTCCTATCGGCATGGCTTTGAGACTAACTATAGTTAGACTGGCCACAAAAAAGCTACAGTTTTCTATCCTCTTAAGATGTGATTGAGTGTTTGAGCTCACACCAGCATTAGGGTCAGGATGTGAATTTTACTGCTCCACCCCTATAGCAACATCTTTGGAGGCAGCTGTTCCCTCTGCTATGCTGACAGATGCACTTAGTGACATAACTAACTATAATTTTTTAGTTTTATAACATATTATTCTATCATATCCCAAAAGTTTATTAAAAACCTCATATTCAAAGGAAAGTCCTTCCTCTTTTCAGTCTAGGTAATAATACTAACAATTAATAGGCTGGTTTACAGTATACCTATGCTTTTTAGCTGTTTATTGCGATTTTATGATTTCTGATACCCCTACAAACCTGGAAACTATATAAAAATGGAAATGAGAAAAACATATTTCCAACAGGATTGAGAACAAGGAGACAAGCAGTTTTAAAGGACATCAAAGGAAAATAATCAGTGATTTTTAATCTATGGCAGTGTACTGCTGAATACACATCCTTCGCCCTTGACAGAAGGGTAAGCTGATGCATTAAATACATATACATAAGTGGCACCTTATATATCTGAGTCTCAATGGTTTTATTTTAAGACTTGCACTTAGTATTCTGCGGATTATGTAACTGAAAACTAGTACAATACAAACAAAACTGACTTTTTGGAAAGCATTACAGCTATAGAGGTTGTATATAAGAGATATTTGGTTGTATAGGATACATTATACATAGTTGGGCAACTTTGTTAAGACGGGGTATATACCAGTCATAATAAAGGTCCCGACTGGTGCAGGGACCGAGAAATTTATGAAGAGGCTGCAGACCCTGCACCAGAATGGATATCTACAACAAATAGGAACTGGCGTAGATCTCCATTACAACTCATGCCATGAGTTATAGTTAATCTGTAGGGCTGAGGTTTCCCTGTGCTGTCCACACCCTGCTCTGCCAACATCCCTATATATATATATATATATATATATATATATATATATATATATATATATATATATATATATGCGCACACTTGTACTAACTGGTTTCTGACTCAATACAAAATACTGTATTTATGATAATAATAGGAGGCATCACATGGCACTCATTTCATCCGCTTATATGAGTATGGACTACTGTTTGTCTATTACTTAAACTGGTTCCTTTAGGTTACATTATCTAAAGTATTTTGTAAAATCCATACACTATATTAACCCTCACACAGTATACTGACCTCTTTTCTGGCTCCCACATGGTCATTTCCATCTTTATTGTACCACGCACAGTAACAGTTCCCATTATTGTCCCCATATCATGTACTGGCCCTCACAGAGTAATTGCCCCTTTTACTATCCCCATATGTGCCCTTCACTGACCTCCACATAGAAATTTCACACCTCACACAGTATTTTCCCCTTTTTCTTGCTCCACACAGTGACATGAGAGTGACATGACATGCTACCTACTGGATTGTTCCAATTTTCACTTATTCTTTCCCACTACTGCCCACAGCCACCTCTGCTTTAACTCCAGCCTCTTGCTGTATACTTAAACTGGTATATGGTATACTGGTGTATACTGGTGTATACGTAAACTGGTGGGTGGTATCCCCTGGAGGTCAAAGCGAGGAACACATGGGCAAGAACGGGGATGGGTAATTTAATATTGGCTGTTACTTACTGGATTAATTCAGCAGGTAACGGCTTACTCATCTGTCTATTCACAATGGCCCCCTAGGTTTCTCCATTGGTAGTTCCACCACTGTTTGGGGAAAACATTGAGGTGGCATGTTTAAGTGAATGTTGAATCTAATCCTTTGATCTCAAGGAAGATAAGTTGCCACCAAAGTACTCTTGCAGTCACTCCCTTCCCCCTACCGAGAATACCAGCATGCTTCGCCAAACCAAACGGGGAATAGACGAGATGTAGAAAATAGTCATATGTCTAGCTTAGAATACTTGATGTATACATGTAGTCATCTTAAACTTTATTCACACTGTGTTAACTTACAACGTAAAAGCCACTGACTGTAATGGGGAAAAGCTTGACACGGCGTAAGCGCTCGGCTCATTCCGAGCCGTACACGCGAGCGCTTCTAAACACTTTCCATTCACTTCAATGGGAGAGCTCGTAAAGCTGGCTTTATGCACGCTCCCATTGAAGTGAATAGGAAGCATTTAGAAGCGCTCGCATGTACGGCTCAGAATGAGCCGAGCGCTTATGCCATGTCAAGGGGCCCTTAAAGTGACTAGGGACCGTTTACTTCAATCTGCTCCTCCTACTCTATAACATACGGTCTGCAGATTTGCCCTTCATTTTAATGGTGACAGGTTCCCTTTAAATGACACTTAATACTAGCAAATTACACAATTTCATGATCAAACACTGTAAAATGACATGATCCTCTAAAGAATTATTTCCTCTATCTATATGTGTTATTATTGGATATTTTCTGTGGTCGTTGTTGCTTCTTCATATTAAAGTGCTATATTCTGCGGTCCTTACAGTGGACTATGCATTGTATTAATTAACATTAATGTATTAAATGTATTTTTTACCATGTCTTTCCATTCACACCATGAAAAACTGAATATATTGACCTTTAACCGAGAAATGTGTTAATGTTTATACAGAGAAAATTATAGCATCAATTTTTTGGCCGTTCAATAAAGCCAGGACAGAATCCAGGCATGTATCTGAATAAATGCATGGGGTGCTTGAATGCTGGATTTGAGTATGATCCTGGTGTGATGAACCGGGGCAGTCGTACAGAAATAAATACATGTCTGGCTCTGAATTCAAATCAACAATTAAGGTGTATAAAACGCCAGAACATATTGTATTTCTCAGTTGCACAATGATTGCTAATGCATATATATTGTGCTATAACATAAAGCCTCATGCACAGCCATACAATTAATAGATCAAGATATTAACCCTAATGTATAATAGGGTTATAAGCTATTAAACCTGCTGAAATTATAATAAAATACAATATAACATAAACCTTATATTGTACTTTGCTACAAAGTTTAAACCTGCCAGTTCCAAAGCAATGGCAGACTTGCATCATGTGGGAAATCTGGCTACTATTATAGGGGAATTGGGACCATGGGAAGAATATGCAAATCTGTCTTCCATGATGTAATTAGGAAGTCAGGTGCCTCAGTGTTGCAAACCAATAGAGGGCGCTCACTGGAATGTGCAAGCCTGTCTTCCCTGATGTAATTAGGAAAACAGAATCTCAGTGATCTAGCCCAATAGAGGCTGCTCCCTTTAACAGCATGCTTGATCTTCCAAGAGGCCTTTGTTTTGCAATGATGCTGGGATTATTACCAGGTATAGTCTCTCAACCGAGGACGGCCATTTCAATGTTATTGCATCTCATCAGCCCGGTGTAGAGAAGACTAACCTGGTAGAGGTGAGAGGCTTAGACAGGGTTAGGGGGATATTGTCACTCCTTGGGGAGAGACCACCATATACAGTCCTATGAAAAAGTTTGGGCACCCCTATTAATCTTAATCATTTTTTGTTCTAAATATTTTGGTGTTTGCAACAGCCATTTCAGTTTGATATATCTAATAACTGATGGACACAGTAATATTTCAGGATTGAAATGAGGTTTATTGTACTAACAGAAAATGTGCAATATGCATTAAACCAAAATTTGACCGGTGCGAAAGTATGGGCACCCTTATCATTTTATTGATTTGAATTCCCCTAACTACTTTTTACTGACTTACTGAAGCACAAAATTGGTTTTGTAACCTCAGTGAGCTTTGACCTTCATAACCAGATGTATCCAATCATAAGAAAAGGTATTTAAGGTGGCCAATTGCAAGTTGTTCTCCTATTTGAATCTCCTCTGAAGAGTGGCATCATGGGCTACTCAAAACAACTCTCAAATGATCTGAAAACAAAGATTGTTCAACATAGTTGTTCAGGGGAAGCATACAAAAAGTTGTCTCAGAGATTTAACCTGTCAGTTTCCACTGTGAGGAACATAGTAAGGAAATGGAAGACCACAGGGACAGTTCTTGTTAAGCCCAGAAGTGGCAGGCCAAGAAAAATATCAGAAAGGCAGAGAAGAAGAATGGTGAGAACAGTCAAGGACAATCCACAGACCACCTCCAAAGAGCTGCAGCATCATCTTGCTGCAGATGGTGTCACTGTGCATCGGTCAACTATACAGCGCACTTTGCACAAATAGAAGCTGTATGGGAGAGTGATGAGAAAGAAGTCGTTTCTGCACGTACGCCACAAATAGAGTTGCCTGAGGTATGAAAAAGCACATTTGGACAAGGCAGCTTCATTTTGGAAACAAAAATTGAGTTGTTTGGTTATAAAAAAAAAAAAGGCGTTATGCATGGCGTCCAAAAAGAAACAGCATTCCAAGAAAAACACATGCTACCCACTGTAAAATTTGGTGGAGGTTCCATCATGCTTTGGGGCTGTGTGGCCAATGCCGTCATCGGGAATCTTGTTAAAGTTGAGGGTCGCATGGATTCCACTCAGTATCAGCAGATTCTTGAGAATAATGTTCAAGAATCAGTGACGAAGTTGAAGTTACGCCGGGGATGGATATTTCAGCAAGACAATGATCCAAAACACCGCTCCAAATCCTCAGGCATTCATGCAGAGGAACAATTACAATGTTCTGGAATGGCAATCCCAGTCCCCAGACCTGAATATCATTGAACATCTGTGGGATGATTTGAAGCGGGCTGTCCATGCTCGGCGACCATCTAACTTAACTGAACTTGAATTGTTTGTCCAAAATACCTTTATCCAGGATCCAGGAACTGATTAAAATCTACAGGAAGCGACTAGAGGCTGTTATCTTTGCAAAAGGAGGATCTACTAAATATTAATGTCACTTTTCTGTTGAGGTGCCCATACTTTTGCACCGGTCAAATTTTGGTTTAATGCATATTGCACATTTTCTGTTAGTACAATAAACCTCATTTCAATCCTGAAATATTACTGTGTCCATCAGTTATTAGATATATCAAACTGAAATGGCTGTTGCAAATACCAAAATATTTAGAACTAAAAATGATTAAGATTAATAGGGGTGCCCAAACTTTTTCATAGGACTGTAGGTGTGTGGAGACTTATTAAGCCTTTAGCACTCCACTGTGCAAGGGACCATGGGAAGAATATGCAAATCTGTCTTCCATGATGTAATTAGGAAGTCAGGTGCCTCAGTGTTGCAAACCAATAGAGGGCGCTCACTGGAATGTGGGAATTGGGATCATAGTGGTCTATATTTAGGGGCACTGTCCATGGTGCTGGATCGCACTCATTGGTTATAAATGGAAGTATTGCGGCACACAATGGAGGTTGTTGCATAGAATGGCAGTGCTCTTAGTAATAGAGGAAGCTTCTAATGGCATTATTATAATCAGCAGTGTTATAGGAAGCCCTAAATAGGATAATGTGGTATAAAAAATACTGCAGTGTACTGTACTTCATATTCCTCCGAACAATGGTCTGTAGCAGCTAAAATAGACTGAATAACATAAACTTTTTATCTAATCTGCAATTATTATATTACAAAGCAGGAATATCTTCTTTTTTTCCCCTATCAGTATGCCTTTGGAGTGTGGGAGGAAACCCACACAAACATGGGAAGAACATACAAACTCCTTACAGGATTCGAACCCAGGGCTCCAAGACTGGAGTGCTAACCACTGGGCCACTGTGCTGCCCCAAAGCAGGAATATCTGACCAGACTGATACAATGTAGAGTGTGTATCAAAAAATTCCGTATACTTGAGTCTACTTGAGTTTAAATTCCCGCTCCTTCTAATACTTAAAAGTCCAGTAGGTGGTCCTCCTTATCAAATGACAGCAATGTCTGTAAGGATAGTCATACAGAGACTTACTAGGTAGAGTAAAACCATCCACAGGATGCTACGCATAGAAAGAACAGTGTTGAGGTAAATAAATGACAACGTATTCCAAATCTATGCCCAAAAAGTTGTACGTATATCATCTCAGCTCCTTCTACTGTATAACACATTGACCTGCAGATACAGCTGGCAATCCATGACTACCAGAAGCTCCTCTCAGCCCATCATTGCCATGTCTCTCTGGCATTCAGCCATCTTCACATCTTAGCTTCTTCTGTTGCCTGACCAAAAGGACAAGCAGACATTCCCTGCTCATCTCTTAAAGGGCCAAATGCACCCTGTAACCAGTCTTTGGCTTACCATCCATGTTTCTATATTATATAAGACATTTTCCTATGTTTCTTCAATGTCTACTTGTATACTGGACCATTCATATTAACCCAGATCTGAACCTGGTCCTCCGGTCCTGACCTCTGTCTGTTTACTGCTAAAAAGTGCTTTTTTAAGTTCATGGCATTTTGTGAAAATGGTGTTTGCTCTATGTGTGCCCTTCTCTAGAGATGTCTAATGTAAATTAAACAATAGCACCCAAAACAAATGAATAAATGAATAAAACATCTATTGTAAACATTTAACATTTTAAGTTGCTGTATAGGAACCAATAAGTATTTGGACACCCATGCAAATGAAGATATCTGCGGTCATGATGGACGTCACACCTTCCGTCATTAAATAGGAAACAGCATTAGCTTTAGTCACATGCAAGATGCCATGGAGTGCAGAGTTGTCCGATTTCGAGAAAGGGGTAATTGTGGGGTACCACAAAAATGGTCGATCCTTAAGGGACATAGCAAGCGAATGGAATTGCCCAAAATCAACAGTGGCCTATGTGATTACGAAGTGGAAGGTGAACGGTGATTGTCGGAATGTGCCCCGAGTCAGCAGATCCCCGAAACTGGGAGAGAAACTGGCCAGAGAAACCGCACCCAACCGATGGCTCACATACACCAGGAGTCTCACCAGGCATCCGGGAGTATTGTGTCCATCAATACCATCCGTAAGGAAGCATCTGCTGGGGTCTACCAACTATTGGATAGGAAGAAATGTTGTTTTTCTATTCTACCACACGTGTCCATATACTTATTGGTAGACAGTGTATAATGTAAAATAATAAATAATTTATAAAATAAGAAAAAAGAAAGAAAACTTTTACAAGTGTGAACATTAGGGATAGATTCTTATTGTATTTATTGGAATGAGGTTTAGGATCATTTGTGAGTTCCTTCCAATATGCTGAAGGAGGTGAAAGTTATTTAACCAGACTCCAGTTGTGTTCATCCCAAGCTATTTTGGTGACATTTCATTACGATGATTATCTTTGGGGAAGTCACACCTCTTATATTTATAGTCTGACTCCCTTAGTCTTGTACAGACCATTTAATTTTGTAATTAATGGTACTTAAACCTTTTCCACATTATGACATTTAAGAATCATATCTGCAAGTGCTATATAAAAGACTGACATTTTTACACACCATATTGAAGATGATGGAAATCATAGATCATCCACCCTGCTACTGGGCATGTGACATATGGTGCAAGCTGGATTTTCTTTATCTATACCAGTAATGAGTTGAATAATAATGCACATGCTATATAGGTTTTAATTGACTGAAAATCCCATATAGTTGGTTTATAAGTTGACCCATATTTTCAATCAGTTAGTAGAACAGATGTAGCAAAATTTCACTTGACACAGTTAAGGGATTTTCCCATAACCAGATTTATATTTGGGGACAATTAAAAGTTAAACATATAAATAATTAAAAATTCTACTGGGTTTTAAAGGTTTTCTCCGACCATCTTAGTGCTAACAATCTTTCGTTGCAATCAGTTGCCAATGACTACGTTCTACGATCTGGCACTTGGCAGAAACCCAACCATAGCTTCGTCAACAAAACTTTTAAAAAGTTATAGACAACAGATTATATTTTTTTTCACATGGACCCAAAAATGTTAATAATATCAAAACATTATATCTACCAGGTGCCAACTGAAAGTGCAACTTGTCCTGCAAAGAATAGGCCCTTACATGGCTATGTTGACAGAAAAATAAAAAAGTTTATGAATTTTTTAAGGTGGAGATGGAAAATAAGAAGAAGGGGGTCGACACTGTGACCTTAAAGGGGTAATGTTCATGTTCCCTTTGTGTTGTGTTGCATAGAAAACAAATCACGTGCAGTTTTCAATTAGAACTTAAAGGGGCTGTCCAGAATAAGTTGAAAATTAACCCCTAAACTAAACTTCCTTCCCATCCTATCTTATAATTTACTTCAATTTAAAAAAAATCTATAATTACCATATCCATATCCATGGAGAAGTTGAGGGACATTTTCTGATAAGCTAGTGACATTCCGTTTCCCCACTTCTGAAAGAGAACGTCACCGTTACCCTTCCCCCTTCCCTATCCCCAGCAATACTTACAAAGCCTTCCTGTGTCCAGGGAATGGCTTCTCCTCCTCTTCTTATCTTCTAGCAGTGGGCAGAATAAGTTAGCTAGGGAGATTGGGAGGGGCTAGGCTAGTGAGACAAGGAGGGTGAGAGGGACTAGGCTAGTGAGACAGGGAGGGTGAGAGGAGCTAGGCTAGTGAGACAGGGAGGGTGAGTGGGGCTAGACTAGTGAGACAGGGAAGGTTTTCTAACAGAGTGAGAGAGGAGGGCTGAGTGACAGGGTACTAGTGTACCAGCTACATAGGAGGCTGCATAGCAGGAAGCTAGTATCAGGTAAACAAAGGCAGAGGATGCAGCAGCAACCAGAGACACCCAGAAATCACTCCAAACACTGCTAAAGGTACATGGGTGAACTTATTAGCACTAACAGACTTTTTAAAAAAAAAAAAAGATTTTCTGTCCGGAAAACCCCTTTAAAGAGATACTAACACATTTTAAATGTACATTTTCAACGGCTCTGATCAGTGATAACATTAACCACAGCCATTTAACCTCTTAGTTTCTGAAGTCAATAATGTCTGTATGTAATGCCTATATAAGGAAGTCGAGAGTGTCCATTGTTATTGTAGGGTTCAAATCGATTGTTGTTTTCTCATCCATCCAGACAGATTGGATGACATGTTTAGCAGAATGATGCCATTGCAAAATCAACTTAGCCTACAAAAAACAACTCTTAAATGGCTGATATGGTCATTGTAGAGTGGGAGTTCTAGTACCTGTAATCAAACACTCTACAGAGATATTAGTATAATGTACAGTATAGTTCCAATGCCACATTACACTTACTTTCATAGGCCGGATTTTCGGGAGTTTTGCCTAGAATAATCACTAAATTATATATAATATATATATATACAAAATCATTGTGGGGTCTGTTTATTTTTTTCTGTTTTCCAGTTATATATTCAAGTAAATTCTATATATTTTTTTAGCCAGGTAAACATTGTCCGGGCGCAGGTGCTGGGGGCGAGCGCAGACATTGCTAGGCAACTAAGTAAAGTGAAGAGAAGAGAGCTCTGCTTTTTAATGGTCCATGATGTGCACTGATGTCCATTTCAGTTTTAATTGCAGGATGTTTTCATGAAAGGCAAACATACTCTGATTATCCCGATGGAATACAAAGACATATGTTAACATATGACTGAAGACTCTGTATTACAGCCATTTAATATAAGGACAACAAGTAAATGTTTAGATAAAAAACCTAAGTATAAACTCAAACAATTAGATTACATGCATAGAGGTGTAATGTTACTAAGTACCTTTATGTAGGAGTAGCATTTACCATATATATATATATATATATATATATATATATATATATATATATATATATATATATATATATATGATAAGATAAGATATTCCTTTAATAGTCCCACAATGGGGAAAATTCAGTGATACAGTTTCATAGATGGTACAGTAGTATATAGCAGGAGAGAAACACATAGAAGCTCAAGGCAGATAGAGAAATCCTAGGAATCATAGCAACTAAAAAGAAAGAAACACAGACACACTGCAGGATCATTTAGTTCTCTGTGCAGATTGATGTTAATAATAATAATTATAATAATAATAATAATAATAATAATAATAATAATAATAATAATAATAATAATAATACAGCCGACTTGGTTGTAGGACACGAGGAGGGGGGTCACAGCATGTGGATATAACAAGCAGAAATTTTTTTGCAGAGGTGGAGGACATAAGCAGCTATCATGATAACATGTGGCAGTTCCTTTGGTAGGTGGTGAGATCTCCTGCTCACAGCTGATAGTTCGGTATCTTGCATCAGCACTATTGTCCTTTTAACCACAAAAAATGCCCCAAATGTCCTTCATCACAAGCCGTCCTCCTCCTCCTTACCACAGTGTTCTACTGCCCCAAGGAAGTCAGAGACCATCCAGGTATACATGGTGCTGCTCTCTTGCCAAGCTTCCATAACTCCTGGGGTAGGTGGGTGATGGTAGGTTCCCAGGTTGTAACAGTGTCCCACGTGTCCACAGTAATAGAAAGAAATACCAGTCAGCTGTAGCATCTTCACACATCAGCAATTGACGCCGGAAATCATCTCCTTGAACGAAGAAGTCCGCATTTCCATGTAGGTTTCTCTTCCATGCCGCATGTTGAGCCATGCTGTCCTAGCTGGGGGGATGGTAACAGGCACATGTGGAAACCAGCTGAACCAGGTCTTGAGTCCATGCTTTATAATGGAAACAAAAGGAACAAAAAACTCCACAGGGTCTTCCATTCGATCTATAGTTGCTAAATTCATAGTGCTAGATTGCTTGGTTACCGGATTCTTGAAGATATAGAGAAAAAGAGTGAAAAAGGAAAGAAAAAGTTTGCTCCCAGCTTGGAGCACTGCATCAAGGCAGCCAGCCTCTCAGGGGGCGGCGCCTAAAAAAATATATAAACACACTGTGCATGCCCGCACTACAAGAAAATGGCCGCTTACAGTCAAAGCGGCCATTTTTTTGTAGCGCGGGCATGCGCAGTCGGCTCTGCCCAGGCCCGATGCCTGGCAGAGAGAATTCAGAGCCAGAAGACGCCGCGGGGACACTGCACGGAGAAGACTTCTAAAGGTAGGAGAAGAACCAGCGTTGATTGGCCGAATGTATAGCATTCGGCCAATCAACGCTGGTTCTGCATCAAATTTTTCCATTCGAATAGTGAGTAGTATTCGATCGAGTATGAGTATTTCGAATACCGTAGTACTCGATCAAATACCTACTCGCTTATCTCTAGTCCTCATGTTTTGGAGAACACCATCAGCCATTTTAATTAGGGAAGTTTTAGGGTTCAATAAAAGTTCCCCCTCAAACATTCTTACTTTTTCATCCAAAGGCGAGACCACAAAGCGTCTTGTTCAATGTTCTGTATAACGTTTATCAAGGCTTTGTGTTTATTTATTCATATTTCTCTGGCTTTTTCCTACTGGTTCTCGCTGCTTATTAGACGGAATGTGCGGATCTAAATCACGAGCAGACAACTTGTAGCTATTTAGTTGCTGATTCAAGAGTAACTTGCCTTGTGCTTTACATCTGGAGGATAAAGCACAGACTTAGCCGAAAATGCACAGAAGGCTTTAGTCTGATTAAAATACTGATGGATGAATGAACGGGAATTCATGGAAGAAATGTTTACTTATTTTCTATAATAAATGATAATGAATACGTTTAATGCAAATATATTTTTCTATTTAAAAAAAAAAAAAAAAAATATTTCCCTACTGGCAAGATTTTACATGTCCAATTTATTCCTTCCAGCCAAGAGTATCCCATTAAATGAGTACAAGCTTGTCCTCTAGTTCCAGCAGTGCCGCTTCACTGGAACGATTTGGCAGATGCAAGAAACCAAATTAAAATGTGACTGGCATCTGGTGCCGCGGCTCTTGTGATTTCATGCTATGTCAAAGATGCTTTCAAGTCCAAGGTCGGTCCAACAACCATGAAAATAGGGGTCTTTGTTTTACACAGAGAAGCCTCCACATTTTGAAATTTCAACAGTCTTAGATGACTGGTTTATTTTTTTATTTAGTCAGCAAGGGCTCGCCTTCTGCATTGCTTCAGTCCGGCATTGCAAAGCGCTCTACGAAGAGGAGCTGACAAACTGAATCAGGAGCGGCGATTAAATAGAGTAGTAAGATATTGTGTTCTCAAATGGTAAATGAATACATAAAAAAAGCAAATAAAATTATATCACAAGCAGGAAATTGTTAAAGAATAATCATTTACCTTGGATGTAAAAGTGATCTAATCTACTCTGAAAAACTACTCAACTTTTTGCTGGCAGTACCATCTCAGTATCTGGTTTGCCCAGGTGAAATACTAAAAAACTAAAGTGCATAAAAGTGAAAATATTGGGGGCAACACAGAGCAGCGCTGAAGTCCTGGGTTCAAATCCCACCAGGAACAACATCTACAAAGAGTTTGTATGTTCTTCCTGTGTTTGTGTGGATTTCCTCCCATTCTCCAAAAACATAATGATTAGAGATGAGCGAGTAGTATTCGATCGAGTAGGTATTCAAAATACTCGTACTCGATCGAGTACCACTCACTATTTGAATGTAAAAGTTCGATGCAGAACCAGCATTGATTGGCTGAATGCTATACAGTCGGCCAATCAACGCTGGTTCTTCTCCTACCTTTAGAAGTCTTCTCCGTGCAGCTTCCCCGCGGCGTCTTCCGGCTCTTCATTCACTCTGCCAGGCATCGGGCTTGCACAGTCGGCTCTGCCCAGGCTCGATGCCTGGCAGAGTGAATTCAGAGCCAGAAGATGCCACGGGGACTCTGCAAGGAGAAGACTGTTCGCAGGATCCAGCCCGACCCTCACTCATGGACTTGGTAAGAATAATTTGATTGAACGTTGCCTACCCCTGAAACGAGTATTTTCCCCCCATAGACTATAATAGGGTTCGATATTCGATTTGAGTAGTCGAATATTGAGGGGCTACTCGAAACGAATATCGAACCTCGAACATTTTACTGTTCGCTCATCTCTAATAATGATAGGGAAAAAAAATGTCCATTGTGATCCCTATGTGGTTCTTGTCTATCTCATCATTACAGTCTGGATTTAGGCAGAAGTGTCAATAAAATGGTTATAATTCATTAACACTTCAGCACTGACATTTATTGATTGACAATGAAGAAAGTCAATGTATGCAATATTTTTTTTTAAGAATTAGCCCACACTATTGCATATTATATGTCCGGAGTGAAATACTGTCCATATGGCAATAAAGTAAAGCATATCTGACGCACTAAATGTCGCAGGATTTTACCATGCAGGACTTGGAACTACCTGAGCTGAAAGACAAGATGGCACCATTGCAATGCCAGTGAAGTAACTTGGCATCATTGGGAATATAGGCTTAAGTCCGATCAGTTCACCATCTGTGTGGACGTTGAATGCTATGCAAATTTCGACACAAGCCTCCCATCAGCCAAGTGGAGTCCAAAAATATTCTGGAAGATTTCCCATGAAGCTTTAATAAATGGAAATCTGATTTTACCCTTCATTGTGGTTAAAGGGGTAGTGAAATATGGACAACCCTACTTACCAAAAGAATAAATAATATATATTGTTTGCTATTATTCTTAAAATATTTAACAATCAGTACCAGGGTCCATATAAACATATATATACACTCACCGGCCACTTTATTAGGTACACCATGCTAGTAACGGGTTGGACCCCCTTTTGCCTTCAGAACTGCCTCAATTCTTCGTGGCATAGATACAACAAGGTGCTGGAAGCATTCCTCAGAGATTTTGGTCCATATTGACATGATGGCATCACATAGTTGCCGCAGATTTGTCAGCTGCACATCCATGATGCGAATCTCCCGTTCCACCACATCCCAAAGATGCTGTATTGGATTGAGATCTGGTGACTGTGGAGGCCATTGGAGTACAGTGAACTCATTGTCATGTTCAAGAAACCAGTCTGAGATGATTCCAGCTTTATGACATGGCATTACATTATCCTGCTGAAAGTAGCCATCAGATGTTGGGTACATTGTGGTCATAAAGGGATGGACATGGTCAGCAACAATACTCAGGTAGGCTTTGGCGTTGCAACGATGCTCAATTGGTACCAAGGGGCCCAAAGAGTGCCAAGAAAATATTCCCCACACCATGACACCACCACCACCAGCCTGAACCGTTGATACAAGGCAGGATGGATCCATGCTTTCATGTTGTTGACGCCAAATTCTGACCCTACCATCCGAATGTCGCAGCAGAAATCGAGACTCATCAGACCAGGCAACGTTTTTCCAATCTTCAATTGTCCAATTTCGATGAGCTTGTGCAAATTGTAGCCTCAGTTTCCTGTTCTTAGCTGAAAGGAGTGGCACCCGGTGTGGTCTTCTGCTGCTGTAGCCCATCTGCCTCAAAGTTCGACGTACTGTGCGTTCAGAGATGCTCTTCTGGCTACCTTGGTTGTAACGGGTGGCTATTTGAGTCACTGTTGCCTTTCTATCAGCTCGAACCAGTCTGGCCATTCTCCTCTGACCTCTGGCATCAACAACGCATTTCCGCCCACACAACTGCCGCTTACTGGATGTTTTTTCTTTTTCGGACCATTCTCTGTAAACCCTAGAGATTGTTGTGCGTGAAAATCCCAGTAGATCAGCAGTTTCTGAAATACTCAGACCAGCCCTTCTGGCACCAACAACCATGCCACGTTCAAAGGCACTCAAATCACCTTTCTTCCCCATACTGATGCTCGGTTTGAACTGCAGGAGATTGTCTTGACCATGTCTACATGCCTAAATGCACTGAGTTGCCGCCATGTGATTGGCTGATTAGAAATTAAGTGTTAACGAGCAGTTGGACAGGTGTACCTATATATATATATATATATATATATATATATATATATATGTATATATATATATATATATATATATATATATATTACTGCAGGGATGACAATGTAACAAAGAAATAAAAGTAATTAATAATTAAATATACTGAAAATACAGGACTACAATATATACTGAATAATAGAAACCTTTAGCATAATATGTAACAGATGAAAGAGCCATAGGAAAATAAACATTGCTCTACATTCAATAGTTCCCACTTTATCAATAAAGAATATTTCATGGCTTCGGCGCATAATAAGTGGATATTTGCATATTTTCTAGACAGCAAGTAGTGCTAAGGTTTCCAAAAGATCATGTCACTTTATTTGCAACATGGAAGAAATATATGTACATTTATTATTGCCACTTATCATTTCTGGAATCGGACAATGATCTGGAAGCTTCCAACCATGTGCATTGTCAGTAACAAGGATCACTATGGCAGAGGATTGAGACTTAATAGCATAAAAATACAAGTTGCAAATTATGAGCATCACCTTTCTGATTGTACACACCTTGTAAGCTCACACTAAGAATATACACTTACAATGTAACAATGTTTTGAACTTTTGACTATCCTGCTCCATATCTCACCATCCACCACAGCTTGGAACGTGAGACTACTATCAACTTATAGACAATCATCTTGGCTATATTATACATAAATTTGACTTACAACTATTTAGCATATTAATAGTTATGCAGATTCTTGTTACTGTTTTGCTCCAAAAAATCTAATTATATTTTTTTATTATTTTATTAGCATTTGGTAAATCCACCTTTGGTTTTCAACATGCCTGAATCCTTCTGGGGATTCTCTCAATCAGATTCAAGCATTTCTTAACCGAAAACTGATCCCAGGTCTTCACTAATCTTGATCTTGGCATATGCTTCTAGAACACTAGGTTGTCCTTTTCATACCCATAGTACTCAAGTGAACAAAGTAACTCGTAGGGTACTCACATATAGCAAAGCATTGAGACTACCATCAATCCTGGTCAAATATCCAACAGTTGGCCATGAAACAACCCATATCATCTGGTATCGTCCACCAAACTTGATAGTTCCATTTTTCGATCCTTTAGACTCATTTTCCCTTGTTTCTTCCAGGAGCAATACAGTAACAATGCAGGTACATGACAAGAATCTGCTTAATTAATAATATGCTAAATAGCTGTAAGTCAAACTTATATATGAGATAAATTGTCTCTAAAATGTTGGTTGGCTCATGCCCAAAGCTGTCGTGGATGGTGAGATATGGAGCCTGAAAGTCAAAAGTTTAAAACATTGTTACCCTTTTACTTGTCAGTGTATATGGAAATGCTGACCTGTATTCGTGTAACTAAAGAACTGTGCTTGACTGTGATAGAAAGTTCTTATTAAGCTGCAATATCAGCCTGACCGCTTGTCTATGCTTCTGTCTTCATCAGTATCTGCTCATCCTTTCCATAGACTTCTATGGACACTTTAATAGTCATCTCATCATTATCATAGGCAGGATTACAATGTAAAATAACACCTATTGTATGCATGGGCAAGTTATAAAAGATGGCAGCCCCCTTAGCAAAATATACAATCAGAAAATAAAAGCAGATTGAAAAGAATATTCATCAGTATCTGGTTTTTATAGGTAAAAAATATAGATGATACCTGGGTTTAAGACAAGAATTGGGCATGTCTTACATTATTCCTTACCAACTGTGGAAAGATTAGTCTACCATTCAACGTGTATGGGGTGCCCTGCATTTGTGTATATAATGCCCAAACTTATGTTGGGAGTAATAAGGATCAGGCTATTGGATTTCAATGTGTTTGATTTGTTTGTTCTGATGGGAGATAAACTGCCACCAGAAGTGTCTGGCATAGACTTTCTCCTGTCTTATTAAGTACATGGTTGGACTGACTGCGCATGTGTATAGCGGAACAGAAGGAACGGCTTTGGCTGAATGAGCATTTAGCCAATATCTATCTATTGTGTATATCCAGTGGAAGACTTGATGTGGGATTTATTGTGTATCTATTGTGTGGAAGACTTGACATGAGATCTATTGTGTATCTATTGTGTAGAAGACTTGGAGTGGGATCTATTGTGTATCTATTGTGTGGAAGACGTGACGTGGGATCTATTGTATATCTATTGTGTAGAATACTTGACATAGGATCTATTGTGTATCTACTGCGTGGAAGACGTGACGTGGGATCTATTGTGTATCTATTGTGTGGAAGACTTGACGTGGGATCTTTTGTACATCCATTGTGGAAGACTTGACGTGGGATTTATTGTGTATCTATTATGTGGAAGACTTCACATGAGATCTATTGTGTATCTACTGTGTGGAAGACTTGATGTGAGATCTATTGTGTATCTATGGTGTGGAATACTTCACATGGGATCATGTGTATCTATTGGTGGAAGACTTGATATGGGATCTATTGTGTATCTATTGTGGAAGACTTGATGTGGGATCTATTATGTACTGTATCTATTGTGCGGAAGACTTGATGTGGGATCTATTGTGTATCTATTTTGTGGAAGACTTGAATTGGTGAGACCAGCACATTGGTTGGGTCTTGGTGATCTAGAGTAACATCAGGTCATCCTGATCTAAAGTAACTGTACAAGACTTGTTGGATATAGAAGCAGGGGAGCTTTAATAATAGGGACAGATCTTTTTGGAATTTGGGTTTTTAATTCAACTAGAGATGACCTGGACAGACTTCGAGCCAGTTCTTAAAAGTGAAAGAACATCACTCATCTTCTAGGGTGGTAAACCTTACACCTGCTCTTCAGTATAACTGAATAATACAATAAGGGTATCTTGGGGATGGTGCTCTAGAAACAGAGTTGAATCTTTTGTTATATAACCGACCTGTAAACCATGCATGCATTTACACTATATATTTTTTTAATTTATTAACATCACGTAGAGAAGTCTGAAAAATATGGGTCAAAAGACTCCATCGGCAGCTCTGAAATCCCTGCCAGCTTGACCTAATTAAATCACATATACATTGCTAATCACAGTATGACATGTCTACAAACACATTGACTTTATATCTCCTCTGAATTAGTTACTGTCAGGTGTACACCGGCAAGAACAATTAAACTATCTTATTATATTTAAGACGAGAGATACACGGTGCTGGGAAATGACAAGTAAATTGCTCAGTGGCTATTTAGTCTGCAGAGAAAACTTTGGATTTTCTTAGTTTATTTTTAGAGCAAAAGCTGGTTTGGATCCTAATTAAGCTGAAGGAAGAAGTCAGCACATAAATGTGTTATTGCAGCTCCATTGTACCAGTAATATCTATAAAGAAATTCATGAAAACACTTCCTTGGATTGTACTACACCTTGGTGAATTACTTTATTTGCACTTCTACATTTGAGGCAAAACAATAAGAATTACAGTTAATTGAAAACACTTTTCACTTTTTATAAGCTTGTGTGTTTCTTTATCTTTGTTTTTTTTTGTATAAGCTTTTTATGGTGTTTACTTTTGGTACAGAAAGAATTAAAGTTATCTTACATTATTATACTGTTCAATGGAGCTAGGGATGAGGGAACGGGGTTTGTTACAAAATTTACCAAAATTTTGTGTTTAGCCAAAGCCAAATATTTGGGGGTTCGAAAGCTATAGACCACTTATTATACTCTGGGGTCACTTCAGATGCCAGAAAATAATAAGTGGAGGCCCAGGGATGAGAATAAATATAAACATTATTACTCACCTGTCCTGGGCTCTGTCTTACAAGGTCCTTCATTTTTATCTTGAGGCCTCTTCCAGCCTCCTTAATTACATAAGTGGACACTAAGACTCACTAAGAGCTGTCATTGGGCCCAAAGAGATCATTCAGGGACTGCCGAATGCTGCACTGGAGCCCAAGCAAAGCAAATAAGTCTGTTTACTGTGTTAACTCACCTCCTCTGGGCCTTCTCTTATTATAGTCTGTGGTCTGATGATACCACATAGTATATTAATAGCAGTTCCAGTTTAGATCAAGTTTGTACGAAACTGAAACAGGTAGGTGCACCTACAAATATTCAGCAAAACAAATCTCACGAGGTTCATCTATGCTTGGTGTCCATGTGCAGGCTCTCTAAGGGGGAAACCATTTTTTTTGGGATGGACACAGACTCCTGCATGTCCGATTTTGTGTCCGTGCAAAAAAAAAGGTTTCCCCGCAGAGAGGCTGCATACGGACACTGGTGGTTTGCTTTAAAAACCAATTCAAATGAATTGGTTTTAAAACTGACCTCCGGGAATCCATCCCCTATCCAATTTCCCCGGGGAATAGGACGGAGATCCGGCAGGCGGACACGGGCACAAATCTGAACACCCCTAAGTGAACAGCTATTGAAATTATATGGCCTCTCGCGTTTTGTTGTCCCTTCAGTCTTGTGCCAGTGCCATGATGCCAGAAGTTCAGAACCTCAGATAACTACTGAAATCACAGACTTTAGCAATCGGGGTTTAATCGAGGATGTCACTCACATGTCACTGGTTTCTTCCTTGCCACTACTGAGGCTGCTGATGGATCTTGTGAGGCTCTGGACTTCCAGCATTGATGTGTTGGTAGGACACAAAGGCAACCGACAATGGACAATGGACAAGTGGGTATGCTTTTTTTTTCTTAAGTTTACACCTCCTCCTGCCACCCTACAGGTTTCTCCAATTCCTAGAAAACCCTTTAACTATCAATTAAAGTTCTAGTAATGCCTGAAAGGTAGAGAACAGAGCACCACAATAATGGGTTCGGCATTGATCCTTACACATTTATTGATTTACGGCCCTATGTCCCTGGTCTGGACAAGGCTTACCTACAAGTCACCGGCAGAAAACTGAGATATTCTAATAATCATCATTTTTACTGATATAGTGGCAACACTTTATATAGTGGCACTTTGCAAATCGAACACCGAGGAACAGTTAAGATACTTTTATCAGAAAAGTTTAAAACACCTTTGTGGCAAAAAAATCCATTATATTAAGGATATTATTATGCAGCCATCCCTAAATAATTAAACCAAATCAAACCCTCATTGCCTACAACGCTGCATATTAAATAAAGCAGAAATAAGAATATGAGATTTTATGCAACATTCTTCTTCTGTATTCACCCAGGTCATTTAAAGTCTCATGCCTAACAGGTTACAAGTTAACTTCTGCCGTTACAGCTTTTATACGCTCTTATTTGTATCTAACAGAGGTTAGTAGGAAATACAACAACACTGCTAATGAAGGCATTATCAATTGGAGGATGTAAAATCCTACTTTACGAGAGAATAGACTGTACTTGTATAAAAATAGGGCATATTTGTCCTTTAATTTCCCAGAGGATGTTCACCAAACTTGTTAATAACGACACAAACAAAAAAATCAGGAAATAATGCATTCTACGCCAGGGCCGGAATACAAAGGAGACATTTATATGCATCAACAAATCCTAGCATCATGACCCTATTAATGTTGTGAGAGCTTTAAAACTTGTTAATTAGAAGTTTGGGATGGGGTGAAGAGAGTGGGTTACTCACCTCAATGACAAGAGTTTTGCTAGGTTTGTACTATTGGTTTATGTTTAACTTTATAACAACATATGGGCTCTTACCCTAAGGCTCACGCATTTCACAGCAATAAAAAGTCTGCTTATTTATCAGCCGTTTTGTAAACAACGAAATACTATGGGTTTAATCGGATGGTGAATATTATTCATTACAAACAGGACTTGTCCTATAGCTGGCCGTTTTCATGATCAGATGGGCCCATCGTTATTTATTTATTTTTAATCTCCAACAAAACCGATTTGCATCTGAGCGATGGTAGTCAAATCAGATCAATGGGTTGGGTACGAAAATGAAAAGACCAATGAAATTCATCCATTTCTTTAACAGACAATTAAAGGGAGTCTACCACTTCCCCAAACAGAATTCGACTGCCACCACCATGTTACAGAGCACATTATATATAAGGAAAATGTTTGTTTTTGTACTGTTTTAGCCAGCGGTTATGAAATATAAAAAAACAAAAAACTTGCGAGTCTTCAGTAGGTGATACCTTTTTTTTTAATGGCTAACTCATAACAATGATAGACTATAAAGGGGCCACACGGTGGCTCAGTGGTTAGCACTGCAACCTTGCAGCGCTGGAGTCCTGGTGTTCAAATCCCGCCAGGGCAAAAAACGTTTGCATGGATTTCCATCCCATATTCCAAAAAGACATACTGATAGGGAAAAATGTACATTGTGAGCTCTGTGGGGCTCATAATCTACATTTAAAAAAAAAAAAAAAAAATGATAGAATATAACATTTCAAAGCTTACTCTGGGCTTCTTCCTCAGATATATCTAAAAATACTTTCTGCAGGCTGCATATTTATCTATAACTGGATACAGGGATAGGATTTCAGGAGGGAGTAGGAAGAGGCTTAGTACTATATACATATAAAAACAAATAATCAATTCCCAGTTCCCAGGTTCTTTATCTTTATGGCTGTTTCAGTTCAGTGATTTGTATAGAATGACATTAACCCAAGTGATGTGTTCATTCCATTGTCCAGAGTCTTAAATAGGGTCATGCACTTGTATTCATAAATCACTGTTTTCTTGATTTAAAATTCCCTCTTAAAATCAAAATTTTCATGTCACTGGTGATATTATGATCTTCCTGGCAGAAATGTTTTGGCACGGGAAGGTCTATTTTCTGTTGTTATAGAGCACATTATAGTGATACATGTCATACTTCTGTTACCTATGTCACTTCTGATTGGAAAAAACAATTTTAAAATCTTATGCAAATGATGAAACTGCTGCTCTAGTGGGATAGATGAGGTCATAGCAGGCAGGAGATCAACTCTCATTGCATGGAGTGGCACAGGCAGAAGATGGTAGGTGTCTGAGCGACAAAATCAATTTGTTGGCCATCCCTGTTGTATAGCTCTTGCTATTGTTGTCCTCTGAAAACCCTTAACTAATTCTTGAGGAACTCTAGCGAATCTAAGTACCCTATTTGAGAAGTATAGACCTAAGGCCTTATGACTCCAAACCACCATTCTGTTCCCACTAAGTCTATGGAACCATGGGTACCTGCCTTAGCATCGTAAGAGATATACATCAACAGAGAACTGGGGCAATAGTCGTAATAAGCCTTATACATAAGATCTACGTATAACTTGCTTGGCCAACAGCTGTCCCTTCCCTAATATTGCTGAAATACAATTGCCCTGAATTCATGGTAGGCCAAGGCCCAGAGAGAGTTGAGTCACTGTAGTGTATAATCCCATCTAAAGATGTTGCCTTATTGCTAGCAGATGGGCTTATTAAAGTGTTAACCAAGAACCTCCTTTTCATGTATTTATATACAGTACTGTATATAGTAGGCATCTCAGTAACACTCTTGACAATAGTAGAGTGTTGTTGCAATTATTTGCGTTCACGTTTCTATTGCCGCCATGGTAAGGTGCACCTGTACATATAGTTCATATTGTTTGGAAGCACTGACTATTTTAGTGTGCTTGTTGCATTGTACGTTGGGACACGATCTTAACTCTCTCACATGGGGTCAGTATCTACTATTCAAGGACGATGTCTATGATACACAAGCTCAGGGTAAACATACTACTCTCAAAAATAACATCTTTAAAGGGACTCCCGAAAAACATGTTTAATTAAGCGAATGTTTTCTACCAGGGAAGGTGTTTGGGAGGGAATCTTTAAAGCAGAGCTGTGTATTTGACTGTGATAAGTAATTATGTATCCTTGTGATGTGTGTTCAATTTAGACTTATTTAAATAACAGAAATGCTCATTAACAGCGCTATATCTGGGAAGCATCAGCAAGCTGTTTAATGATTTTTCAGTTTAAGCAATTTTACATGTTACTACAATTTTAGCATTCACAATCATGAATGAATGTGTTGATACCTATACTTACACAATATAAAAGGAAATTAGAGATTAAAACAAGAGCATAAAAAGGAAAAAAAAAACAAAACAAGATGCACATCCATGTTTTTACCATTTGCAAACATTATATCTATAATCAGACACAATTTATGTGACGGAATCACAAGCCCAAATTTGGGATAACTGATAATAACAAGATTATCTGGGTAATGTCTTACATTGTACCATTTGTCATATGTAAACATGTAGTAGAGATGAGCGAACAGTAAAATGTTCGAGGTTCGATATTCGTTTCGAGTTGCCCCTCAATATTCGACTACTCAAATCGAATATCGAACCCTATTGTAGTCTATGGGGGGAAAATGCTCGTTTCAGGGGTAGGCAACGTTCTATCAAATTATACTTACCAAGTCCACGAGTGAGGGTCGGGCTGGATGCTCCAAGAAGTCTTCTCCTTGCAGCGTCCCCGCGGTGTCTTCCGGCTCTTCATTCACTCTGCCAGGCATCGGGCCTGGGCAGAGCCGACTGCGCATGCCCGCATTACAAGCGGACTTGCGCAGTCAGCTCTGCCCAGGCCCGATGCCTGGAAGAGTGAATGAAGAGCCGGAAGACGCCGCGGGGAAGCTGCACGGAGAAGACTTCTAAAGGTAGGAGAAGAACCA
Organism: Leptodactylus fuscus; assembly: GCF_031893055.1. Classification (NCBI taxonomy): domain Eukaryota; kingdom Metazoa; phylum Chordata; class Amphibia; order Anura; family Leptodactylidae; genus Leptodactylus; species Leptodactylus fuscus. The sequence continues at coordinate 72,852,238 of NC_134273.1, read as the reverse complement.
GCGTTGATTGGCTGACTGTATAGCATTCGGCCAATCAATGCTGGTTCTGCATCAAACTTTTACATTCGAATAGCGAGTGGTACTCGATCGAGTACGAGTATTTCGAATACCGTAGTATTCAATCAAATACCTACTCGATCGAGTACTATTCGCTCCTCTCTAATATGTAGCAATTGCCAAATACATAATTTTGGTGGGTTTTTAGTAAGCAGGATGACAATAGGAGATCACGCACAGCTAGGTAGGTGCCATACATGGATCTATACTGCGGCACACTGATCTTTACAGGCTGGGAGATAAGATATGTTCTATAGAAAAGTTTGATCTATTTTTTTTTTTTTTTTAGGAAATTGGTATAAGATAGAAGATGGGTATTAATTAATTAATTCAACACAAGATCCATTACAACTAAGGGCTTAAAAGGGTTCATCTGAAATGGGGGGAGCACAATAGTTAGACAATAGCTTGTTTTGATTGAGTGATACCAACTTTATACAGTTTTGTTATGTTTTAAGACCTTTAAAAAATATATAATTTTGAAAACAAAATTCTATCCTTTGGCATATTCAGATAACTGTAACTTTTTCATCCCGGGCTGTATAAGGAGTATTTTTATTGGCAAATTATATTATATTTTTTATCAATACTGTCTTTGGAAATGTATGATCTTATAATGGCTTTATTTTTTAAGATAAGATAAGATAATCCTTTAATAGTCCCACAGTGGGGAAATTTTAGTACAGCAGGATAGTAATACAGATACAGGATAATACACAGTAGTATATTACAGATGTAGGCACACATATGCTGAGAAGGGAAGATATACTAGGAGTCCATAGCAGCTAAGGAATGGAAGAGAAAGAAGGAAGACTTCATAATCATAATCATTATTAGTTTTCTGTACGGAGTGTCTTCGCTTGGTCTGATGTAGATTATACAGCCTGGTCACGGTTGGAAGGAAGGACTTGCGATAGCTCCTTCTCATACTTGGGGTGAAGCAGACGGTCGCTTACAGTGCTGCCAAGTCCCATCAAGGTCTCATACATGGGGTGGGATTTATTCTCCAGCATGGAGGTCACCATGGACAGTATCCTTCTGTCACCCACCACCTGTACTGGGTCCAAGAGGCTCCCCAGGACAGAGCTGGCCCTTCTGATCAGCCTGTCAAGTCTATTTTTGGACAAGGAGATATCAATTATGTTTTTTCTTAACTTCTTTACATATGGAGGATGACTTAAATTTTTATATTTTTGTGTTTTGTTAAATTTTATTTTTATTTGCTTTGTTGGGGGTTGAACAATCATCAGATTGTTTGTATTATAGATGGTAATACTATAGTATTGTAGTCTAGAGTAAAAAAAACAAGTTCTGAATTAAATTATGCCTGAGGTAAGGCTTAACACAAACCTAGACTTGGAAGATCATCAGAAGGACCCTGACTGTCATGGCAACTAAGTGTAATTCTATTAAGCTTTGCTTCTAGTACGGCTTAATAGGACGTTGTAACAAGAAACAACACAAACTTCAATATTGAAATGTGTTATACCAGTGATGATATGTTCAATTCCCCTATAGTTTTCTAAAAAAATAAATAAATAAAGTTTTTATTTTACTAAAGAAAAATAAAAAAAAAAATACCGTTTTCCCATTTCATTTATAAAAAAAAAAAAGTTAAACATTAAAAAATGATATAGATGTATCTTGAAATTTAGCATAACCCCTTGTTCACATCTGCATTGGTATTCCGTCCAGAAAAGTCCGCATGGGGACCCCCCAAATGGAGTACCAATCGCAATTGCAAGCGCTGTGCAGTAAAAGCACACGGACCACATAAACTATAATGGGGTCCATGTGCTTGCCATGTGCTTCCCACATGAATCATGTGGACAGGAAAGTAGATTGCAAACTACTTTCCTGTCCACTTGATCCCTGTGGAGATCTCACGGCAAGCACACGGACACCATTATAGTCTATGGGGTCCGTGTGCTTTCACTAGCACACCACTTGCAGTTGCCTTTGGTATTCCATTCGGGGGGAACCTCATGTGGACTCCCCCAGATGGAATACCAATACAGATGTGAACGAGGCCTTAGAAATCTAACAAGGTAAATTCCATTTAAAAAGGTTACACCATTTACCTTCCCAAAAACTAATAAGGGATCTGAAAACATTACAGTATGATGAATAAACGAAAAGGAAGAATAAAAAAAATATCAATCTCAAAGTAAGGAAACACTTTATTTTTACAAAAAATGTTTATGTTCCAATTACCAAATTATTCTTATTTTTTTCTTAACGTATATTATGAAACATTGAATGGTAAATTACACAAAAAACTTGTTCCGCAATAAACAAACCTTTCACATGTCAATGGAAAGATATAAAAACTATGATTTTGGAAAGCAGCAATGAAACAAAACTAAACCACCTTTGTATTTAAGGGGTTAAAGTCTCAGAAAACCAATTTATAGACAAATTTCTAAATCTTATTTGTGCTCTACATTGGATCATATTCTGTCTGCCGTGAATGGAGACACTGGTTTACCATTTTTCTTTTAAGGGATATCATCCTTTTTCATACCATTGTCTCTCTTTGAGACAATCACTAGAGATGAGCGAGTAGTACTCGATCGAGTAGGTATTCAATCGAATACTACGGTATTCGAAATACTCGTACTCGATCGAGTACCACTCGCTATTCGAATGTAAAAGTTCGATGCAGAACCAGCATTGATTGGCCGAATGCTATACAGTCAGCCAATCAACGCTGGTTCTTCTCCTACCTTTAGAAGTCTTCTCCGTGCAGCTTCCCCGCGGCGTCTTCCGGCTCTGAATTCACTCTGCCAGGCTTGTAGTGCGGACATGCGCAGTCGGCTCTGCCCAGGCCCAATGCCTGGCAGAGTGAATTCAGAGCTGGAAAATGCCGCGGGGACGCTGCAAGGAGAAGACTTCTCGGATGATCCAGCCCGACCCTCACTTGTGGCCTTGGTAAGTATAATTTGATCAAACATTGCCTACCCCTGAAACGAGCATTTTCCCCCCACAGACTATAATAGGGTTCGATATTTGATTCGAGTAGTCGAATATTGAGGGGCTACTCGAAATAAGTATCGAACCTCGAACATTTTACTGTTCGCTCATTCTAACAATCACCAACACCCTTTAGTAGGTAGGTTTGCTATCCTAATACAGTAAATTCCATCAACACTTGGTGTGACCTGCAAGTGACGATACGGTCCTCAAAGAGTCCTGATCCCAACATCACCCAATCTGTCTTGGATTACAAGGAGAGACGGAAGGATTGGAGCAAGACTACATCCATCTGTCTCTGTGTTTAGTTCTCCAAGATGGCAGGAACAACCTCCCTGCTGAGTTCCTTCAAAACTGTCTGCAAGTACCGAGAAGAAGTGATGGAAGGTAAAGGACAAAGCTCACACCAAATATTGATATTCTCTAAATTTATTTAATTTCATTCATTTACAAAAATAAATTATTAACACTTTTATTCTTGCTTTGCAACATTGTCTAGATAAAACTTCTGCACAACACTGAATATTGTGTATACTGGTCATGTTCTTTTCAAAGCAATTTTGGGTGGTCTTTGCAAAGAGATTTCACTATACAGTATATAGATAGTCACATAGGAAAATCATCACATTATAGTGTTGTTATGTATGTAATGTGCTTGAGGAATAGATTTACATCACACAAACATTGTTATAGGCAATAAGAATGTCCTGAAAGAACCTAAATGCTGATTCTAAAACTTCATTGAATATAAATGTCTTCACACAGATTCAGAAACGTATTCATTCCTTGGCACTAGCCTGTGCTAAACAAATGTTGTGTTTAGCATGATAAAAGCTCTAATGCAACATTATCCAAATTATATGGGCAAGAAAAGAGGGCAGTAATTGATTATTAGGAAGCGAAGAGAGGAAAAGCTCCTTGTCAGCAAATGCATGAATTCAGCCATATATAAATATTACATCAGCTTAAACATTTGTAATGAAAAATGCAAGCTTCTGAAGTAATACATTAAATATTTCATTATTATCGGGTTAGTGAAGGACACCAAAGCATTATACCACTAATAATATACCAAGTATAATACGTCAATAAATGTTGTCTATAGAAAGGTTTATTAATATAGTGTAGAGCAGAGTATTATTCCAAGTTAGATTATTGATCAACAGAAAATGGAGATCAGAAGAGATGTGAATGAATAAAATAGGTGAAGTGCAATAAAGTCGTGTCCTTCCTTACCTTTCCTCTTGGATCAACATATACCAAGATGAGTGGTACAAAAATTTGTGATAGTGTTGGAAGTTATTTATGTTAAATGAGGGAATTTATTAAAGGGAGTCTGTCACCATAATCTAGTATATCAATGCAGCCCTGCAGATAGATAGGTTAGGGTCACCATAACCCAACATATCAATGCAGCCCTGCAGATAGATAGCTCAAAAACAAAAGGGAATATAGACACCGAGCAGACCGTAGTGTAGTATTTTTTAAGAACGTTTAGAGCGTTAAACAGAGGAATGACGCTCACCTTGTAGGGTTGTGAGCCCAAGTCACAACTCTGAAATCGCAGTACAAGGAGACCGAAGGGTTAATCTTCGGGTTGAGGCAGCATGTTCCTAACACCACATGGGTGTATAAGCGTATACACAGAGGACCAATCCGGATAAATCCGGCAAAAACGGAACTGCGCTCTTCTTATTAGCAAATACAAATTTATTGGCATAAACTCACACACAACGCGTTTCGGGCGTATACCACGCCCTTCTTCAGGTGTAATAGTTTCTTTACCGCTGGGAGAGAGGGTTCACCCTCTCTCCCAGCGGTAAAGAAACTATTACACCTGAAGAAGGGCGTGGTATACGCCCGAAACGCGTTGTGTGTGAGTTTGATGCCAATAAATTTGTATTTGCTAATAAGAAGAGCGCAGTTCCGTTTTTGCCGGATTTATCCGGATTGGTCCTCTGTGTATACTGCAGATAGATAGGTTAGGGTCACCATAACCCAGTATATTAATGCAGCTCTGCAGATAGATAGATTAGGGTCACCATAACCCAACATATCAATGCAGCCCTGCAGACAGATAGGTTAGGGTCACCATAACCCAGTATCGATACAGCCCTGCAGATAGATAGGTTAGGGTTATCATAACCCAGCATATCAATGCAGCAATGTAGATAGATAGGTTAGGGCCACCATAACCCAGTATGTCAATGTAGCCCTGCAGATAGATAGGTTAAGGTTACCAGAACCCAGCATACCAATGCAGTGCTGTAGATAGATAGGTTAGGGTCAGCTAAATCAAATAGTGTTTTCCCCTTGTGAATTAGTGCCTACATAGACAAGATATTGCAGTTTTTTCCTTAGCAAACAAGCTCTTTGGAGCAATGAGGGTGTTACTGCTTACCTTTCTGACCAACAGCAACACCTTCATTGCTCCTAATAGCTCATTTGCATATTGACAAAACTGGTATTATCTTAGTAAAGGAGGCACCAATTCATAAGGGGAAAATGCCTTTGATTCAGCTAACCACGACCTATATATTTGCAGACCTAGGTTGATATATTGAGTTCTGGTGGAAGATTCCACTTTAGACTAGCATTTCACATGTTGGGCATATTTTGAAGTGCACTGGAATAAGATATGGCAACTTCTTAGAAGGAACATGGCTCTTAATAAATATTTATGGCACATGCATTGGCTGTCCTTGCAGCAGAAAAGGAAATTTTAGATTTGAATGATAATTTCTAGTCATTTCTAGTGAATGTTGTGGTTAGTCGAACCCCTGGAGACCCTCTAACCCTAAAAGCTGCAACTTTTTTATTCCATAAAATTGGTGTACATATGATAATAAATGACCCCTTATTTTTTACCTGGTACTTGAGGTGTGAATTGTAGCTTGCTGAGAGTTTTGCCAGCTTGTTATGATATTGTATTGTATTTGCTTCTTGAAAGATTGGAGTCCTTGAAATTTGTGGAATTATATGGTGTTTGCAAAGGTGTATGGAAAGGGGTGGTTAAAATTAATCCCTGGCCTGCTAAACATTTCCTATAAAATCCTGGAACAGCAGGAGAACACTAGCATGCTGTACAGGGGTGAAACTTGTGGGGGTGCAGTTGCATCAGGCCCATAATCCTTAGAGGGCCCATAAGCACTGGAATCAGTATTGAGATGGCAGCTTCCATCTGGCCCGTAAGCCAAGGAGACCCACAGATTACCCTAACTACACTAAGGTTCTATAAACTCCCTAGCACCCGTAACCATCACTATCAAGAATTCTCTGTAGGGATAAAGTAGGGGGCCCCAGACAAAAGATTTCACCGGGGCCCACAAGACCTTATTTACACTACTGATGCTGTAGCTTGCAAGAAATCAGGAAGAGGTCAGAAAGTCGGTCAGTGCACACTGTGTCCATATTGTCTAACCCTTCCTGATCTCCTACAAGATCTGGTTATACCAGGACTTTCATGAGAATGATAATACTCATCAGCGTAGTCTGAAGCAGCAGGAGAGTAGTGGTATTCGTATGAAACTGGGGGAAAGTGGGGAATTAGTAGTAGCAGTGTGTGGCAGCAAGTGGTGGTGGTGGTGGGGTGCCGTGATTTGGCCAGAAATCTGTAGTGGACGGGGAGGAGGACAGTTGGAATGACCATTCTAAAGACAATCCTGTGAATGCCCCTGATGGACATATATCTTCCTATCTAATTGAAAACTTTGGTATCGAGCTTGAAATAGTTAAATAACCCTTAGATACATATATTGAGCCGTCTACTATCCATCTATGGTGTTTAGTTTTCCATCAGCTATTTTTTGTGGAAAAACTGATGAATTTCTTAAGCTTACCTTTCTGCTGTTAAAAAAGATGGTTTGAAATCTGTAGATTAAAATTCATATTCCAAGTGTTTGTACCTGCTCTAAAATAATGTCTAACCTGGACTTCCAAACACTTAGCTTAGATTGTTTTCTCAGGGTTTCCTCACTAATTTCCAATTAACTTGTTATTTCCCAAGTGGATAAACATATGTTCTTGCATAATTAGATTCCAGATGTCTCACATTTCCATTCCTTTTTATGTTCTTTCTCCTTGAAGCACAATCATAATTACAAGCATCCATGATATTTTTGTTATCAAACAACTTTGGTTTCTCATTTTACATACGACAGTAAAACCTAAGATCACCTTCCTTTAAGAAGTATTTTTATATTACTGTAACCTGGCTTTTGACAGCGTCTTCAATCATGGTCATGAATCTAACTCTTTGTTTGAATAACACATGGGTTACGTTAAACTTTGCTAAAGTTCTAGCTTTGAAGAACAGATAGACATCATCCTAATACAATTTTAGTTGTCAAAGCAATATGAAATCAATACATATATAACTGTGATGATGAGAGACCTCCAGTTATGTATTTTGCTTTGGTATGTTATCCCTTGTTCAGATTACTCGTACACAATGTGGAGTTTATGACTGTTATCAAAACCCTTTTGGCTTTAGAAATGTGGTGCCTCTGTTCTGCAATCAAACCCTTTGTTGTCCCATTCCTAGCTCTATTTGCATATCCGTGCTAGACTCGTTAACTTAGCAGGATATCTCCTGAACTATGTAGAATGTAACACTGTTTAGCAGCCACACTGGTGCCAACCAAACTACAAAGGAAATATGGTTTTATGATGTTATTTTCCTATGAGAACATCCTACAGTCACCCGGATAAATTCCTTGGGTGAATCAGGTGGAGAAAAACATTGCAAGTCCATACAAGGTACTGCTGGAAGCAGGGAAAAGATCCAGACACTGAACTCATTACCCAAGCGGGATTGGGGAGTCAATCTTGGTTTCTACATGATTGGGGTCTCAAAACAAACCCCATCATACTCTTTGCCTGACACTATGGTCATCTGGTGAGGAAATATAATGATTTATAGTTCTTTGGGTTTTAGGATGGAGGGCACATCACTTAGGGAGAAGACTGGGATAGTTATATGGTCTCACATGGGGTAGGGGGGCAAAGAGAGTGAGAGTTCTGATTCCTGGACAGCATGTAAGGGACACATGCTCTATTGCTGCCAAACAAGAGCCCTGAGGCCTATGAGTGAGGCCCCAGAGAACCAGACCACAATTTTGGTTGATATTATCCTTTTCTAATCTTATAATCTCATTTTATTTTCAGTACTGTATTGTGCTTTTACCTGTATTTGCTTGACCATCCATTGATGTGTATTTCTGTATATGTTACTGGCTAGTACCGACCCACTTGGGTTAATAAATATATAAAATGTATAAAGCTCATTTCATATTATACTATGAACTGAAGCACCCACGATCTTGGATTGTCTTTGTCCTGATGGTTGACATTGTACCCAACACTTCTGTGCACCTGGCTATTGGGATGAGCTAGACATCTATCATTTCTGTTTTATAAATTTTCAACACTTCACTTTTCCCAATAAATACATTTGTCATAAACTACACCATTTGGGAGATCACCTAAACGTATCTCATTGTTTTATCAATTTGATACATCACAAAAATAATGTGAGTTTGGTGCACATCACATTCTGTCAGATGTCACTACCTAGACATACAGGCGTGTCCCTCCAAACCTTTGCTTTTGGATGGACATGTTCAAATATAAATCAAGCAAGTTTTCAAGCCAACTATTCTAATAGTATCAAATCAAATCAAACAGGCTTTATTGGCACGTCCAAATAGATATTTGGCATTGCCAAAGCTAGTAAAGTGGGGGGAGAGGGAATTTGAATTGGGGGGGGGGGAGTGGTGGGTATGGAGGGGTGGGGTTGTTGATTTGGGGTATAACAGTCAGTGGAGTCTCATCTTCCTCTTAGTTGGTGACCGCTATATGGGGAGGTGGGGTGGGGTGGGTGGTTTGGGGTATAACAGTCCGTGGGGTCTCATCTTCCTCTTGTTTGGTGACAGCTGGACACATATTGGGCAGTGATCTCCACAGTGGCCTCTTTTTCTCCCAGTAGGATGTAGAGTTTCCTCTTCTCGTCTGCAGATATGAAGTCTGGGATGTGGGCAGAGAGTCTTTGGAAGTAGACGGCCCTCACAGCTGAGTATTTGGTGCAGTGTAGCAGGAAGTGGGTCTCGTCTTCTAGGGCCCCCTGGTCACAGTGCTGGCACAGTCTGTTCTCCCGTGGCTTGTATGTCTGCCTGTGTCTCCCCGTCTCCATCTCCAGGTTGTGGTAGTCCTCCAGGTAGTATCTATATGTTGCCACCCAGCAGGGGTGAAGATGTGATCTTTGGCCTATTAAGGCTTTCCTAGCATGTTGTATCATTGTGTGAATTGGTTTAATTCCATGCGTGAACTACATTACTTAGAAAAACTGTAAGTGTGCTACATCTGTACTTTAGGTGCACAATGGATTATGCTATGTTCACAACCAAAAGAAAAACAAATCGCCACATTTGTATTCTGGTAAACAAAATTTTATATATATATATATATATATATATATATATATATATATATATATATATATATATATCATAAATGAATAAACTCATGGTTCAACAATTCCTTAAAAATCTAGACTGAGAAATTTTTCAGTGGCAGTGTACAGACCTGATATTACTGGAGTGATATCTCTGCTTTCTGTTTCCTATGAAATCTATTAAACCTGTCACTTCCTTATCTCTTTGAGTTTTACATTCAGTAGTGCAGAAGAGGACACATTTACGCTGTACTAGAAGAAACAGAACTCTAGGGAATCAGCAAGCAATACAGTGCAGGTGCCCTGATCTTTCTATGATCACACTATAAACTCCTGGAAAATGGCTTATTACTACAGGCACAAAGAACAGAACCACAGCAGGTTTCTATTTCAATATTACATTGATTTCTAGTGGTTTCCTGTTGTAAGATTTATATAAATACTATAAAATAGAGAAATACAATGTAATGCTATATAAAGCACAAGGATTGTGTAAAATAATTAAAGGGTATTTCCGTCTTAGTTATTTAGGGTATATCCATGGGATATGCCATAAGGGTCGTATAGATGTGGGTCCCTCTTTGGGGCCCACATCTAGCTCCACAACAGGGCTTCCATTGGGTGGAGACATGGCGTGGTATATGCTCAGCCAAGCAAGTATGTTCAATTTTTTCTTTGTCAACCTTAGAAGTGAATGGAGAGAACTACGCGTATGCCTGGCCACATCTTCACTCATCGGCCACCTGGATGTACAGATGGAACAGTCCTTATATGTTCGTCATCATAACTAACTTAGGTTCACAATTTCTGTGTTATACACTTTGCATAGTATGACCTTGTGTAATGTAGATGTAAATGAAGTAAAAATAAATGTAAATGTTTTTTTCATGGCTGCTACATCTGTAGTAGTTGTATCACTGATTGGGACAGGGGTCACACATTCATTACTTGTATCTATAGCCAATAGTGGAAGGTTTTCGGTTTTCCTCTCCTCATTCTGAGGTCTCTGGATGTCTCTCTATCACTACCAGTAAGGGGGATTAACCTCTTATCTGTCTTTCTGTAGTTGATTGACAATGTGTTTCTACAGAAAAGCAGTATAAGGGAGAAATCAGGCTCTACCTGCTTAGGAGGCTGAGGGCCTTTGGGGTTCAGGGGTCACTTCTTAGGAACTTTTTCAACTCTGTAGTGGCATAAGCCATCTTATTTGGTGTGGCCTGCTGAGGGAGTAGCATATCAACCAGGGATAGGGATAGACTTGACAGGCTGATCAGAAGGGCCAGCTCTGTCCTGGGGAGCCCCCTGGACCCAGTACAGGTGGTGGGTGACAGAAGGATACTGTCCGTGGTGATCTCCATGCTGGAGGGCAACTCAAATACCAAGTTTGAGAGCATGACAGCACTGGGCAATACTGTCAGTGACCGACTGCTTCACCCCAAGTGTGAGAAGGAGCGCTATCGGAGGTCTATCTTCTCCACTGCGGTTAGGCTGTACAACCAACCTTGAGCTAAGCGGAGATCATTCCATACAGAGAACTGTAAGATCTTTAAGTTGTGATATCCCTCCTACTATCTTCCTACCTTTATCTTTTTACCTGTACCTACTGTCACTGTAATGCCCCTACTGTGGAGCTTTTTGTAGTATTATTATTATTATTATTATTATTATTATTATTATTATTATTATTATTATCATCCATACTGCAGTAACACACTGAATTTCCCTTTGTTGGGACTATTAAAGGATTATCTTATCTTAAATCCGCTGACATTGTACCCACAGGACACTAAAAAATAAAAGTTCTCTACCTGTTCAGCAGGTACTGTCTTGTCTACACAGTCACACAGTCTATGATATTATGTGTAATAATTGTATTAAATCCATGTGGTCCAATAACATAATAGAAACCCATGTTACTGCGCCAATTCCCGCAGCAGGAAGTAGTGTAGCCATAAATGTAGCTATTTTGCCTACCAGCGTTTAATAAGCTGTCCCATGGCAAACCGATCCATCAGTGGAGCCACCAAAAGGTAAAAGAGAGTCCAATATCAGTTGGGAAATGGCAAGAACCCAACCCAATTGAAGCTACCTACACAGATATCTACAAGTGCCTTTTCCTTTCAGGCTACAATAGCTATGCCATAAATCCATGGTTATGGTTCAAGATCTTTTTAATAGCTGAATATGGATTTACATATGTGCCACTTTTGCACCAGGGAACTGGATTAAGTTGTTTTGCAAAACTCCCCAATATGTATAACATTTAACCAGGTTTTTCTATCTCAGTGTTTCAACAGCTTTGCCTGCAGTCTGTTCTTCTCACTTCCTCTATTTCTCCCCCCTCTTCCCTCTTGCTGAACGGGGGCACACAATACTTATGCAGATCAGATAATATGCACATGCTTGTACAGAAGGGACTCAGTGTTATCTGTGTGTTTACATAGGCAGATAACAGACTGGGCTTTACCAGCAAACTGCAATTAGCTCTATGATTGTCCTGCTAGCAAAGCAGTGAGTGACGTCACTTGTCCTATAGGTCCGTAGTTATAGCAATGCTGTGTAAAAATTGGTGGAATAAGGTCACATAGCAGGCAAACAAAGCAGCATTTCTAAAGCAATAGATTTAGGAAAAGTTTTCACTTTACATAAGCTACCAGTATAGATAGGATCCTTGAGATGGGGCAACCCCTTTCATTAAAAGCATATACTGGCAATACTCCTAAGAATCCTTCTACTGTTTTTCTATAGTTATGCCCACATACACTTAGTATGACTGTGGCCAACATCAGGGTGATGGAGGGGTAAAAATAGCAAATATCAGTAAAATCCCTACTAACCATATGACTAGAACAAATACTATCTTCATGAAACCTTTCTCATGCAAATATGGAAAGCAAATGATTAGAAACTGCCAAGATATTCCTGCACTGAACCTTCTTGTTAACATAACTCTCACTATGTATGGGTATCACATATTTGTAGGACTGGAAAGTGAACACCTGTTTATGTACAGAGTCAGTCTGGTAGAGGCAGATGTAATACCAGATTGCCCATATGGTTCTGCGTATGAATCATCAGTGGCCTGGAAGGACGATAATTTCTTTATATTATCTGAATGCTGGGATTTTTTTCCAAGAGATTCCAACTTGGCAGAAGGCTCAACATTTATCGGTTTCACAAGTACACCGGGGGATGGAAGCTAAGTATCCAGCGTAAGAATGTATGCTTTGTGTGTGACAGTGCATCGTTATATGATATACATTCGAGGTGTTATGGGAGGCAGCCAGCTTTATTTTTAGTGTAGTTCCTGGTTGTCGCTATATGTGGCTTAGCGAGGACTATTCAACAACACTGAGGCATATTTGTGCTCATATCAAAAAGGGATTATCAAGAGGTCAACCTAATCTATTAGGATGTTCTAGATAATGAACAGATTGAGGTTCAGATCCAGTTGTATAATAACAAACTAGAAAGGTGTTGTTTTTAGCATCCTATAGACTATACAGCGTTCTACATCGCTTAGCTGTAGGGTTGGATCATGTAATGGACTACTTTAGTTTTGCCATACACACGAGCCAGTTGTCTGCTGTTTTTTAGTTGTATTGTAACATGCATTGCAAGTCTGTTGCAAATTCTGAACCTTAAATTTTACCAAACATTTATGGATATTTATATTGATAATGACATGTGAAGTCCAGACTTAGCGGATCTCCAGTTTGTTTAAGGATTCCAATTTGTCTTCAGTCCAATCCAATCCAATATCACAACAAGCTATCAAACGGTTGAAAGGCTACAATTCATCTTCCCTCAATAGATGGCCACACTTGGACACAAATAGGATAATCAGTAGTGATGGGCAAACCTTACAAAAATAGTTTTATGAATATTTTGGAGGATCATCCGCAAGGTTCATTTTGGACCAAACGTGTTCGATCTATAAAGAAAGTGTTATGATACTCTGGAGTCTATTGAACCCCAAAGTAATCAGGGGCCCAGGGAAGGGGCAGAAAAATTTAAACAATTCTCTAAAATATATCCACTTTTCCTCAACTTTTCTGTCCTCCGCTATGGCCTCCAATTGTCTTTCCCAAGCATCTCTGGCATCTTCTGACCTTATCTGAGATGACAGTGGCCCCAGGTCAATAATGAGGCTTGTAATGGGGCCTCAGAAGGCATGTTGGGGGACATTGATGCCAGAGTATAATAAGCCAAATCCAAAATTTGGGGAAAATTTGTGACAAACCAATTTAATTACTAAGCGATTTAGTCCTCTCTAATTGTTAGACGATCACTTAGTGATAACTTGACATGAAATCACGTTGTATTGAATAAGGCAGTTTAAATTGGGATACTCATATCTGGGCAAATCCAGCCATGAGGACAGCTAAGGGCTCGTTCACATCTGCGTTGCCCTCTCCGTTCTGCAGGTTTCCGTTTCCTGCATAAAACAGAGCAGGAGACGGAAACCTGCAGGAGTCTCTCTCACCCATTCATTTGAATGGGTGAGAGAGATGTCCGGCCGTGAGCGGCAGTGAGCGTTTTGCGCTCTCCGCCGCGAAACCGGGTTTTTTAATCCGGACACAGAGTCGGACATGCAGTACTCTGTGTCCGGATAAAAAAAATCCGGTTTCACGGCGGAGAGCATAAAACGCTCACCGCCGCTCACGGCCGGACCCGGTCTGTGCTTTGCGTCTTCTGGCATGCAGAAGACGGAAAGCACAGAACGGAAAGTAGAACGCAGGTGTGAACCTAGCGTCAGAAAGGACATATGTATGGAGATGGGGAAAGTAGGTATTCAGTTCTATTTATACTGGGAAAGATGTAAGTAAGTATACTATTGTAAAGCATTTCAAGGGTACTATTCCAAAATGCAAGGGTGGGAGTTGCATCTGAATCTCATTATCCGAAGGTGCAAATGGCCCTTCTCACACATAGAAGGACACCAGTATTATAGATGCAATAGGCTTTGTTATTCATGGTCTTAAAAGCTCCATAGATGACATATTAGCTTTTTTTTGTAACTAAATATTGGTATTCTCTATGTTCTAGCAATTCTTGTGCATATAATGTAAGATCTCTACCATTCCTTTGTTTTTTCTTCTAGAAATGCATGAATACATTGACACCTGGGTGTTACCCATTTGTGACATGTCCCTATACAGTGTGACACTATGCTATCAGTGCTAATAGTGGCAGGCTGCAAGGAAACCAGTTGTTACATGGGATACATACATTTATACACAACACAGAGGTCTACTCTAGAATTATTACATTATTCAGGATACAAGTATCTACTAAAACATCCATGCCAGGAGAAATGACGGTTTTTCTTTAAGTTATGCCTATGTACTCTTAAAATTATAGCTGTTAAATTCATAATTGTGCTGTATTAATTTATTTCTTCAGCCATGATATAATGTATACTTCAATGAACACAGTTATTCAAGTTGCTGAAAGAAGCTGGTTATTGCTATCACAGGAGATGAAAGGCAATTGTATTAGTATTAGCTCTGAAATGTCTAATCCAGAGTGAAGAAATTTTTGTTTGCTATTTTGCACTTCTTAAGATGTCCTCGACTTCTACAGCACAATGCATATGTGCTGGATGTGCCTGGAGATATGCCCGGGATTCATTTAATGGAGTGAAAGGTGGGATTTATGTCTGGTTCACATCTGTGTTCGGTATTCCATTCGGGGAGTCTGCTTGGGGACCCCCCCAAACGAAACACAGAATGCATTAAAATGTGGTGAGCAATGAAAACACACGGACCCCATAGACTTTTACAACAGTCCAGTTCAAGAGCTACATATTTTGTTAATGTACTCCTCCACCTCTTTCCAAAATTATACAGAAATGCCACCAAATATACATCAGACTCACACCTCCATCTGGTGTCATTGGGTAAAAAAACACAACAAAACATGAATGAGTTTGCATCTTGGGTATCCAGGATATATGGTTAGAATTTGCCTCTTTTCCACATGCGAGAAGGTGCACCACAGTTCCTTCTTCCATGATCCAATATAGTTTGGACCATCTAGAGGTCCAACATAAGTAGCCATTAGGGTTGAGATCATCTTGAGACTTCAGGATCGTTTTTAAAATCCGATTTTCGATCATTTTCCAGCCGATCGCAATCACGATCGTGAAATTTGCTCAATCGCTGATCGGGATCTGATCTTTCTCGATCCCGATCGCTCAACCCTAATGTTAGCTTTTCCCACAATGATTGGCCAGTAGCCAAGCATTGTGGGAACTAACGTGAGATCTCGATCCCGCCGAAAAGGATCAGGATCGGAATTCCGATCGTGATCGTGAAATTTACTCGATCGACGATCGGAATCCAATCTTCTTCGATCCCGATCGCTCAGCACTAGTAGCCATTTATAAATATTTGAAATAACCTTTGGTAAAAGAACAGGAAAGAAGATGACCGGGTCGAAAGTGGGGAGTTGTCATTTGCAAAATAATAAGAACAGAGAGCAGAAATGGTTGTACTGCTAGAAATTGATGTCTCTAGCATGTTACTTAAAAAGAAGTTATCCTAAAATGAAATATACCAGTTGAAAAGGAAAGTGGACATGGGTTGTCAAGAAGGTCCATTAGGGTGACATGTGGGTTATCTGTATTAAGAGGGATGTAATTTGCAGGGGTAGGGAAATGGGGTAAGAATTCCCATAATGGTTCCAGATGTGTATAATATCCTTGGTCACACTATTTGTAATCTTAAGGTGTAGGGAGTGTGAGTAGTGGGCCCATAGAGTATGATACAATATATTTTATGACCCATTAGGGTGACATGTCAACATGTTTTGTAAAATGACCATTACACTTTAGCTGTTGCCCATTCTCTCAGCTTCAGTCCTGTGATATATTCAAATTTCTATACTTTAGAAACTGTATAACTAAGCAAAATGGTAAACTGTGTTTGATATGCGCTTGAAGTATTATAGCTGTTTCATTGACTCTACTGTAGATATAATGTTTGATGTATTATTTTAGCAATTATTTTTGATATGTGAAAAAACAAACTATACACATTGTGCTAATAGATGTTCTTGTCAAATGGTGGATACTTGCCAAGCGTCGCAGAGTTTGACAATATTTTATCTTATATTTGTAGAAATAAGATATGTTAAAATATCACTATACCAATTACTTTTATTAAAGGTGCCTATATCTGGGAAGTTTGAAAGAAAAAGTTCCGCAGTCTCTATGAGCTATATTCCATGCCAAGCAATTGTAGGCTTTATAGTCAATTTTGGCTTGATTTGAACCAATGACACAAAGTAAAGGGATAGATGATGGAAATGACTTTTCATTAGCCAAATTGCCTTTAGAACTTCTAGATTAAAAGCAGTAATACAGACACTAGCCATTTTATGTTCCGCGGGTCCATCACAACCTTTGTTGTGATCTATTGAACAAAGATTGAGGATGAAAAGTCATCATAATAAAAATGAGGAATGATTGGTGGTTGTCCATATTATGGTTACTCTGAAAGAGCGACTTGTTCTAGCAATTTCCTAGTCCTGATTAGAGGTTTGGGGAACAAGTGGGATATTCAACCAAGGCCACCATCAAAAACATTCTGGAGGAAATCATTATTTTTTCATCAGTTCTAATATTATTTAACCATGGCCAATAAGTCAATATATAACATGTCCTTGATATTCTACAATTCACTACTAATAACAGGGCAACTACTGTACCTGCGGAGTCACTTAGCACAGAACCAAATGCACTGATGATCACATCGGCTTTTAACTGAACAACCTGATCTTCATCTTCCATCCAATTTCCATCGTCATCTTGTTCTGTTCGAACAAATTCCATTCCACTTATTTTGCCACCTTTAAGAATCACTTTACGAGGTGATAAGAATGGCATGAATTCACACTTCTCCTCTTTGGCTAATTCAACCTGCAGGACAAAAAGAAACAACGTTATTACTTGAGATGAGCGAACAGTAAAATGTTCGAGGTTCGATATTCATTTCGAGTAGCCCCTCAATATTCGACTACTCGAATCGAATATCGAACCCTATTATAGTCTATGGGGGGAAAATGCTCGTTTCAGGGGTAGGCAACATTCGATCAAATTATAATTACCAAGTCCATGAATGAGGGTCGGGCTGGATCCTCCGAGAAGTTTTCTCCTTGCAGCGTCCCCGCGGCCTCTTCCGGCTCTGAATTCACTCTGCCAGGCATCGGACCTGGGCAGAGCCGACTGTGCATGCCCGCACTACAAGCGGACATGCGCAGTCGGCTCTGCCCAGGCCCGATGCCTGGCAGAGTGAATTCAGAGCCGGAAGACGCCGCGGGGAAGATGCACGGAGAAGACTTCCAAAGGTAGGAGAAGAACCAGCGTTGATTGGCCGACTGTATAGCATTCGGCCAATCAATGCTGGTTCTGCATTGAACTTTTCCATTCGAATAGCGAGTGGTACTCGATCGAGTATGAGTATTTTGAATACCGTAGTATTCGATCGAATACCTACACGATCGAATACTACTCGCTCATCTCTAGTTTTTACACAAGGAGGAGGGTCATATCGTAAAGGGAGTGGCCTATCACCGCAAAAGATGGTTCCAACTTTTGCTAAATTAGTAAGAGGTAATACATTTCTTGGTTTATAATTATTGGTTGACTATTTCAATATAATGGGAGTCGATGGATGATGGGCTATTGAAATGGAATTTGTTACAAGAATCCAGATTATCAGTCTACCAATATATAGGTTAGGATCACCTGGATAAAATGATCCCTTTCCCTTGTGAATCTGTATCTACGTTGCTGAAATATCAATGTTATTGTCAATATGTAAATCAGCTCTTCGGAGCAATAAAGGCATTGCCACTTACCCTTTTGCATCAGTGGTAACAACCCTCTTTGCACCAAAGGGCTCATTCGAATATTGACTAAGAACTGTGATATCTGAACAATGGAGGACTGACATCTATTATTATTAATGGCAAAGAAAACTATGAATTGTGTCATATGTAAATGGTAAAGTATGAGTGATGACTAGTGATAAAAGAGAAATTAGGTAATGGAATGAGTAATTATCAATGAGTCATGAAGACGAGTCAACGGGTATTAGTGATGATTCATAAAGATTGATTTACTTGAAGTTAAAGGGGATTTCCAGGCTAAAATATTGCTGACGTATCCCAAATATAGGTCACTACTAAAAGACCTGTGGGGGTCTGTCACCCGCTACCCTATTGATTAGCTGTTCTCACCCCAAATGAATCCTATTCTGCTTCAATACTCTGTATAAAGTCCTCCCTATCCACTCCCTACCTGTCTCATGATCTTCCCCTGAACTTCAGTTGAGCAAAATATCAGTTTTAAAGTCTTTTCTGCCACTTTCCCTGGCACCTGCGGACATCGCTTCCTGCACTAAGTACACTGGAAAATGCCTGAATCCAAGATGGCGGACGGTATTTTTAGGGGTGTGACATCATAGGGCTGACTGGCTGCACGCATGGCATTGTGGGTGATCCCACGCTCCCAGAGTTCCTTGCCCCATGTCCTAATGTGTGCATCAACCATTTTAGGAAAAAATGTGATTCACTACCATGAAGAATGAATAAATCCAGGTTCAATGTGAATCGAATATTTCCTGAAATTCGGATCAAATTCCATTTTGTCAGCTTCAATTCGCTCATCTGTACTGATGACTTTTATGGTGTATTTTGATATAGGTTTGAATATTTTAAAGGTCTTAAGATGTATCTTCCATCACGTTTCCTCTTGGTTAAACATAGATACATGGGACATCATGGTCATCTTGGCCACAATATCTTCTCTAACCATTTTAGTGACGACAGGGCTTGGTCTTGATAGGTTGCCAATGGAAACAAACATGAATGCCGCAATTTCCAATGGTTTGGCACTTGTCATAACCCAAACCATGATTTCCTTGTTGTGACTGGGACACAGGAAGACTGGTTGGGTTTCTGACAAGTCCTAGACCATAGGAAGTTTCTGCATTCACAGTTGTGTCCATTGTATCACGAACAAAACTACTAAGGCTTGGGTCACACCAGCACCTGATCTCCGCTTGGGGATTCTGTTCCCTATTCTGCTTTAAAAATGCGGAGAGAAAATTCTCTACATTTTTACGCATTTTTTGGGGGGCGGACCCCATTATGGTCTATGGGGGTCCACGGTATTCCAAGGACAATAGCTTTATTAGTGGATTAAAGCTGAAGGCAGGTGTGAACTTAGCGTAAGATGGTTCGAGAAAATCTCAAAAAGTCTGTAATTTTTTTTTATTTTTTTTTAAATATTTGCAAAAATATTAAATTTTAAATTTTCAACAAATTTATATATGGTTATGTTAACCGATTTAGAGCTTCCTACATCAAACACATCAATTGTAACTTGCTGTTGCTACACAGTTCTCATGTATCTATTAAAGTGAAAGTTAGACTATTTTTTATGTGTTTTTCCCCTCATAAACAATGAGATGTGCTAACCATTCATGTCAAGTCGAGAAGCATTGGAGGATACATTTTCTATGCTAATTAAGCCCAATTTATTTAAGGGTCTGTTTCACTTTTGACTTAAATTTGTCATGTTTAATGTGCTACTTGGCAAACGTATGCTCCTCTAATGTAAGGCGGTATCTGGAGAATATGCCATGGCTCTTTATTCTGGGTGAGGGATTTTTTTTTATCCGCTCTTGCTACTAGTTTGTTAAAACATCATTAAGGGCAGAGTGACATGAATATTACACCAAGGACTGGATTATTTCTATGAATGTATCTATTGTTTTCATTCTATTTGTTACACTGATGTTTTTTGATTTATTTTACGCCGAAGCCAAATCTTCTTTGTTAGGGACAGGGATGGGTTATGATTGATGTTACGTAAATGACAGCTCCCACATCTTATGAAGAACATGGAGATAGGAAGGATGTGGTCAACCTTAAAGAGAGCATATTCAACTGTCACAGAACACAATATAGTGATATACATCATACGTCCATACATCACACCAGGTTTGGAATTTGTTATGGAAATTAGGCATTTGATTCAGCTCCCTGGAGCACTGCTCTGCCACTCAGACCTGTACTATGTCCTACCTGTGCCTCCCTCCAACTGATATGCTAGAGCAGTGCTCCACCCCTAGTGCACTGAATGCATAATTTGCATAAGACTTCAGAGTTGTTGTTCTTCAAATTTCCAAAAATCATATACATAACAATAAATTATCCATCTCTGTAATGTACTTTAATGTGGAAGTGGCAGTTGAACATTTTTTGGGGAAGTGATAGACTCCCTTTAATGGGACGACAATAAAAAACTGTGGTCTCTTTGAGCACAGGATGGGGGGTAGTTGTATTAATGCTCAGTGTATGACCACTGAAAAATTGGGACTCTCAGCAATGACAATTATGGTGGTCTCCTAAGTCAACGTGGGATTGCCAACTCCATTTACTGTATAATACCAATAAAGAACAGAACAGAGCATTGGCCACACTGGTTTGCTCATCTTTCAGAATCTCAGCTGGTAGATTCTCTTAAAATCCTTCATCTTATTATTAATAGTAGAGATGAGCGAACAGTAAAATGTTTGAGATTCGATATTCATTTCGAGTAGCCCCTCAATATTTGACTACTCAAATCGAATATCGAACCCTATTATAGTCTATGGGGGGAAAATGCTCATTTCAGGGGTAGGCAACATTTGATCAAATTATACTTTCCAAGTCCACGAGTGAGGGTCAGGCTGGATCCCCCGAGAAGTCTTCTCCGTGCAGCGTCTGCGCAGATGGCTCTGCCCAGGCCCGATGCCTGGCAGAGTGAATTCAGAGCCGGAAGACGCTGCGGGGAAGTTGCACGGAGAAGACTTCTAAAGGTAGGAGAAGAACCAGCGTTGATTGGCCGACTGTATAGCACTCGGCCAATCAATGCTGGTTCTGCATCAAACTTTTACATTCGAACAACGAGTGGTACTCGATCGAGTACGAGTATTTCGAATACCGTAGTATTCGATAGAATACCTACTCGATTGAGTACTACTCGTTCATCTCTAATTAATAGCAATAAAGTTACTATATACCTAGTGTGGGTAATTTAGCTCGGTAGAAGCAGTGGTGCGGACCCAAACAGTCAAGACGGGGACACAAAAGGTGCAACAAACTGTTTTTTGTTTGTTTTTTTTAAGAAAAAAACTGGAAAATAAATAAAGCTTGACTTTGAGCAAAACAAAATCCAGCCAAAACAAGATTAAAAAACCTGCTTGTCCGAGCGACTAACTAAACAGTCGGGATAACCTAACTATACATGTGGCTTTCTACCAGCCACATGAACAAAACATTGTAGTATTTCAGTTCTACATACATAATCACATAATAGTACGCAGTCTGCTGACAGATCATCAGAGCAACCCCAGGGAGATAGTAATCCCGACTTCCCAGTTGTGCTCATTTATTTTTGTGCCGTTTCCTTATCCAAAAAAATAAATGTGTTAATAACATTAAAAAAAAAGTAATTCCGTAATATATTCAGAAAAGCAGAATTAATCCTGCCAAATTGATAATTCACTTTATTTGCAAGATCGAATTTACCTCTTCAGGAACAGCCCGAATGTTAGTGAATCCTTTTCTAAACACCACATAGACTCTTCGGGCACCGCAGCGCAGTGCTGAGGTTGCACAGTCAAAAGCGGTGTCTCCAGCTCCAAGTACGATAACGGTTCCCTTTATGGATGGCAGTGAAGAGTGACAGGCGCACATCCCTGAATAATGAAAAGGGGAGGGAAAGCGTTTTCAAGTAGCGAAACCATTTTGCATGTCAACTCCAAAAGATACATGTACTTAAAGCAGTGTAAAATTGCATCTTGCAGTTCCCAAGCACACAGTGTCACTATCACATTATTCTGCTTCACTGAGAGACAGTTCTATTCCTATATCCTAAGATGTGCTCATATGCGTAATTTCATTGTCAATACTCTTACAGGAATAGCATTTGTAGGGATTAACTCTTGAGATTAAAAGTTTTCACATTATGGATCGAATAAGCTTTCCCAATGCCCCTGGTATCATATACAAGTGTATAGGATGAGGTTTACCTTAAAGGCAATTTCTATAGCAATTTCTGTATAGTTTTTGTTTGCTATGGGAAAATTTTGACTTTTTGTAGGGCTACTGGGTTTGTCGATCATGTGTCGATCATGCATTAGAGAAGCAGAGATGATGTCAATGCTCAGGGGAGAACACATAACTTCATAATAAAGGTGAAGTTTATTGTGAGGTTATGTGCTCTCCCCTGAGCATTGACATCATCTCCGCTTCTCTAATGCATACAGTGTATGGAGGTGAAACTATCAGGTCTAAGGGAGTTAGATCAAGGCTTTAGTTGCCTTGCTTTGTGTATTCGACCTTGTATTCATACAGTGGTCCACATTTAGTATTGTGATTACAACTAGACACCGCTGTATACATGGTTCATCTTTTCCACATCTCGGCACATCATTGTGATTTGCGAGACATGTGGATATGACATGTAGGCCTGCTGGGGGAGCAGTATATCAACCAGGGACAGAAATAGACTTGACAGGCTGATCAGAAGGGCCAGCTCAGTCCTGGGGAGCCCCCTGGACCCAGTACAGGTGGTGGGTGACAGGAGGATACTATCCGTGGTGACCTCCATGTGGGAGAACAAATCCCACCCCATGTATGGGACCTTGATGGGACTTGGCAGCACTGTAAGTGACCGTCTGCGTCACCCCAAGTGTGAGAAGGAGCTATCGCAGGTCCTTCCTCCCAACCGCGACCAGGCTGTATAATCTACATCAGACCAAGCGAAGACACTCCGTACAGAAAACTAATGATTATGACCATGAAGTCTTCCTTCTTTCTCTTCCTTAGCTGCTATGGACTCCTAGTATATCTTCTCTTCTCAGCATATGTGTGTCTACGTCTGTAATATATTACCGTGTATTATCCTGTATCTGTATTACTATGCTGCTGTAACATCCTGAAATTTCCTCAATTTGGGACTATTAAAGGATTTTCTTATCTTATCTTCTCACAAAAAGGGTCTGGCTTAAAGGCACCAAATGGGCATCAAAATTGTGATGTGAAATGTTAAACACTAATATAAACTAGACAGTCTAAAGATACTCCAGGGTTAACATCTAGCATAATCTAATATGATAAATCTGGCGCATTTTCTGATTTTCAGACTGCCTCTCTGTCTGTCTTAGGTCCGGTTCACATCTGCATTCAATATTCCACTTGGGGACCCCCCGCAACGGAATACAGAACGCATTAAAAAGCGGCAAGCAAAGAAAGAACATGGACCCTATAGATTATAAAGAACTTTTCTCTCCGCATGATTTGGGAGTAAACCGCATGTAAAACACATAGACCCCATTATAGTTTATGAGGTCCATGTGCTTTCATTGCTCTCTGCTTTTTAAATTCCCCAAGCGGACTCCCTGAATGGAATACCGGATGCAGATGTGAACCGGGCCTAACTATTATTAGCAAATATAGGATGAGCTGCAATATCAAGTGCAGCCACAATATAATTGATGGCGCTGTGCTTGGCAAGTCATAGGGCATAGCACTTGTCCAAACATAGCCCTTTCAATCAGCTAATTGGTAGCGGTTCTAGGAGTTAGACCCCTACCAATCTGACATTGACGACTTAACTTATGGACAGGTGTTCAATATCATATTCAAGTCAACCCCTTTAACTGCCCTGAAATCTGAAAATGAATTCCTAGTTTGGAATAACCACTTTAAATTTGCTGAATTGGAAATAGTGTTAATGTGAGAGAGAGAACCAAGACAGTATAAATACAGGAAAAAAAACAACAAAAATAGTTCACGGAATTATATAAATACATTCAACCTAATTAAGTATCTCCTGTGTCAGGTAAAGTAATTAACTTTTTAATTAAGCTGAGATAGAATTAAATGAAGAAAAAAAAAAAAAAAAAAAAAAAAAACTACGCTACTCTTGAAAATGCACAAACCTCCTTTGTTAAATTTAGATGATTTAAATACTAAAATTAGATATGTTAAACCATGTTCAGAATTAAAGATCTTCATATAATTACTGAGAGTAAGATAATCTCTAATTGTATGCGGAATTAACATTCCATAGGCAACGAGAGAGGTGA